>NC_058130.1:24424429-24540773 GCF_016433145.1 Gracilinanus agilis | reverse complement strand
TCCTTCTTTCCTTCCTTTCTTCCCTCCTTCCTTCCTTTTCTCTGTCTCTGTCTCTCTCTTCTCTCTCTCTCTCTGTCTCTGTCTCTCTTTGTCTCTCTCTGTCTTTCCTTCCCTTTTCCATTTTAGAATTAATACTCTGTATTGGTTGCTAAGCAGAAGAGTGATAAGGGCCAGGCAATGGGTTTAAGTAACATGCCGAGGGTCACACAGCCATGAAGGGTCTGAGGCCAGATTTGAACCTAGAGTGGGCCTGGCTCTCTAGATGTCCCTAACAGGAAGATTTAAAAAAACACTTCATTTTTTATTTCTTTTCCCACCTCCTTGACTTCTCAGTAATCAAATTAGAAAATGATCTTTTTTTTTTCTTTTTGCTGAGTAACTTTGGTAACAATAATTTAAGGTTGTTCTGCCCTTACTGTAAATTGTAAATGGAATCTGGGGCCAAGGCCATGAGCATAGAATAGAAATCTAAATAATATTAATAATAACAGTCATGAGTAGGCCAGGATTTAGAACACTGTAAATGTTTTCTGTAGGAAATAAAAGCAGAGTCTAAATATTTTAGAGCAATCGCCTCAGAAAGATGATGTCCCATAATCCCACAATTTTTTCATGTTTAAGGCTAGACCTTTTTTCTTTTTCTTTCTTCTTAATTTATTTAATATTCAATATATTGTCCAGTGAATTTACACTCTCTGACAGAGCCCATCCTTTCTAGGCTCTGTCTCTGCAACATTGGAGAGTCTCCCCATTCTTCCAGTGAAATAAAAGGAGAATGAACAACCTTCACTAAAATCTTTTTAATGAGAGAATCTGGAATATGAGAAACAAATGATGAAAGCATCCTTCAAAGCACAGCTCAGATGACAACCTCCTAAATGAGGCCTTTCTCCATTTTGTAGTTCCAGAGATCTCTTCCCTGGTAATTCCTTCTCTCTGTACATGCAATCTCTACCAGTAGAATGTAAACTCCCTAAAGGCATAGACTATTTCCTTTTTTCTTTTGCATCTCCAGTAGGGGTTTACTTACTTACTAATTATGCTTACTCATCAAGGTCTTGAGCTGGAATGCATGGCAGAACACATGTAGCCCAATGCCCTATTTTTACAGTTGGGGAAACTGAGACACAATTAATAAGTTTCAGAAAAACATGATATGAGCCTAGGAACCCTCTGGCCTCTGAAGTGATGCCTTTTCTAGGATTCCAAAAGTTTTTGTGGCTATTTTAAGTTTTTTATTTTCCTCTGGTAGTTTTAGTCTCATACGAACAAGAGGAGAAGCTCTTTTCTATAATCCAGAAGGACCACTGGACTTGGTGTCTGAATATGTGGGTTTGAATTTAAGCCTTGAAATGGACCAGCTTTGAGACAGTGGACGGGTCACTGAACTCTTACGACTCCTCCAGTCTTTCATCTGTTAAATGGGATAATGCTAGCATTTCTCTATCACAGGTTATTGAGAGGAAATGCCTGGAAAACTGCAAGGGGCTAAAGAAATGTGAGTTAATGTCATTGTTAGCCACAGATTCTGATCAGGTTTTAAAGGTGGACATGCTTGTTTGTGTGTGTGTCTGTGTGCATATATGTATATGTGTGTGTGTTTATGCATATAATATGTATAGATGTATGAATGTGTATATATCCCTATATGTGTATATATATGTATGAGTATATATATAATCTTCCTATATATGAATTATGTATATTATATGTATATATACACACATTTATATGCATATATATTTGTTTGTGCATATTTATGTCCCCACTGTGTTTCTAGAATGTGGTAGGTATTTGATAAATGCTTGTTGGTTCATTGACTGACTGATGGACTCATTGTGTCATGGAGTTTTGATGTCTGTTCAAAATGGAAAAGCTCCAAGTATGGGCTGGTGATAGACTCTCCCTTTGTCTGAGGCTATTTGGCAGAGATTCTCCACAAAGCAGTTGGCTCCCAGGTGGACAGGACAGGGTTTGTGATCTGCATTGGTGGATCCATCCACCATGATGGAAGAATAGATATTTTAAAAGCATTGGTTCCCAATGTGTGGGCCAATGACCACGTGAAGGGTTCTACCAATCTATATATGCATTAAGTATTGTGAGTTTGATCCTTACTAACTGCTCTAAAAAACATGATAAGTTGGTGTCAATCCTAGAAAAATGTTTGATGTGGATTCTCCTACCGTTTGTTTTTTTTTTTTTCTTTTCAAGTTGTCTCAAAATTTCTTAAGTGCTTATTGTGTGCAAGGCACATAGATTCCAGTGAGGGCTAACGAGATCTTCAGTCTAATAAATATATCTATTCTATATATGCATGACTTTAAAAATGTATATGATATTGGCATGATCTTTAGAATTCAAATTTATGTAAAAGTATTACTGAATTATGCCATTACATAGTTTTCATCTCTTCTCTCAGAGAGGTTGTATAGCTTTGTAGGTAGAGATCTGGTCTTGGAGCTAGGACAACCTGTGTTTAAATCTGACTCAAATTCACCCATAATGTGTGTGACCCCACTGGGCAACTCATTGAACCTCTTAATTCCCCGGGCAACAAAAACCAGAAAGATGGCCATCATTATGGTAGAGAAGGAGTAAGAATAGGCTGCTTCAAGTCATGGAATGTGAAATAGGTGACCATGATGAATTATTGCTTCCATGATTTGATCAATTAATTCATTTGTCAATATCCCATCAGGCCACTAGTTCTAGGATTGATTTAGAACCATGAATGATTTCATCTTCATTCCAGTAAACATTTTTTCAGCTTAACTTTTCTGAACAGATCCATTCTAGATTTTGGTACAATGAACCAAAGACAGATTTTCTTTCATATGATTATTATAGTGAAGGTAATTGTAAAATGGTGGAGATAAAATGGGGCCTAGAATTGTTCACAGGTGAAGGAAGAGGGGAGGAATAGGGAGGGAGGAGGGATAGGAGAATTGGTATTCCTGAGTCTCAAGTACATTCCTACAGTCGATGTTGTCCATATTTTCCCATCTGTTGACTTTGCTCCCTGATCTCATTTACTTATGAGCAAGAACGGATAGCAAGAACAGCAGACTCCTCACTGGTGTATAAATATGATTCTAAACTCAACAGTGGCAAATAGTATTATTTTTTGATGCACTTAAAGGCCTTGCATAAACGCTGATCTGATTTTTCTTACCTTCTGGGAACAGCTGTGATAGTTTTATTATGGAAGAAGTTTGTTCTATTGTGTGGCCTGGAAATCCATCACCCAGTTCTTAAAATTCATATCCCGCCGTTTACAAGGGTAACAATTGCCTCCCATGATCCTCTGCTGCTATGGAGGCTTGGCACACCGACTTGCTTGTATTGAGCCAACATGACAGAAAAATACATCATTTCCCTCCCCCCAACAATGAAATGAAACAGAAACGTGAAAATAATGGAAAACAGTGCAGTTTAAAATAAAGAATAATTTGCAGCTCTGCTTGCTCAGTGTGTTATATAGTTATTATCCCACTTATGCTCCCCAGGTAATATAATCGCTTATATATATATTTTTAAAAGTCTGTTTTGTTTTGTCACCTCAACAGAACATTTTATCTTGAGGTTTAATTAATCAACTTCTCTCTTAAGCATGTGTTTTAGACTCGATGGATGTACCTTTAAATAACCTCCAGGGATGCCATCCATCCTTGTTGAAAGGGACAAAAAACCCAGAAAAACAGAAAACTCAAAGGATTGATGGAAAAGTGTATGCGAGCCCCTCCATTCTCAGGATAACCAAGGAGGAAGCAATCTGGTTTGAATGTCCTTCCTGAGAGACAGCCATTGAAATGCTTACTCCCTCCCATGAAGACTTTTGTAAAGGAATGCAGAGTCAAAGATGGCGCCCTGTTGGCCAACAGGTCCATAAAAGGAGGTGAAATGAATGATGTTCATTAGCAGGTGTCACCACGGGGATGGAGTGAATTCCACACCATTTCCTAGAGTCCATGTTTCCAAACTGTCATCTTATTTAACTTGGATGCATGCACACGTGGATTTTTAATGGGCTTCCTTAGCCCTTCCTTCCTTTCTCCCCCGAGAGCCCTGGCAGATCGCTGGTCGCAGCATCCCAAAGACATCCCTGCCTCATGTCTCACGCCCAATTGGGCAATGAGGTAACTGCGTGGACCCTAGGAAGGAGGCAACTATTTGTGAAAAGATTGGTTTAGACCCAGCGAATTTTGTAGTTTAAAGGAACCTTCCATAGGCAGTTGGCGGTATAACTAATAGAATTATGTATGCGTAAAATCACTCATGCTGCGGAAGCCAAAATGCAGAATAATAGCTTGTCAAACTGTCATTTGCAATGAGATCATAGATTTTACAGTTCAGATTAGGCTGTGTTTTTTTTTTCCCTTTTTGTCAGGCCACATTCTAATAAGCATATTGTGCACTAAAGCCCTGTGATTATCTGAGCCCTTGACAGATGGCAGGTTGTTAATTTGTATGTAAGAGACATTGATTGCCAGCCCCTTTGTCGGAGTCAGCAAAATAAGAAATATCCAAATCCGCTTTTGCTTACGTTTTTGCTTGACTTCATTTTTGCACGGTAATGCTGGAAGGATGCAGGCAGATGCTTTATTTTACTCCTCAGAGGGCTCCCCGCCTCACCTTTCCTTTTTACAAACCAGGAGATATTGAAGGGATTAAGGAAGGAGGAATTCTCAGGGTTTATTCCTTATTTCACTTTGCATTGGTCAAACCCTACTTAAGAAATATGTAGAAGGGACAGGACGAGTCAGAGAAGTTTCCTATAAGATGATGCCCTATGAGGAACCGCTGAAGAAATTGGGGATGTTTTTCCTGGAAGAGAGATGACATGATAGTTGTTTTTGGGCACCTCCTGTGTGTTAAACATTTAAAGGGCCAACATTTGGGAGAGGACAAACAGGCGGATGCTGCTTAAAGAATCTGGACTCCAAGAATGTGAATTTAGAGATAGAGAGATATTTAACTATTTTTGTATCATGGACCCCTTTCACAGACTGGTGATTCCTTTGAGGTAAATGGTTTCAAATAAAAAAATAAAACAGAGAATTATAAAGTTAAGAGATGATATTGAAACACAGTGACCAAAATATTTTGAAAAGCCTGTCTTCTGATAAAGTGCAACCTGCTCATTTTATAGAAGAGAAAATGGGTAAGGAAGGGATTATCTCAGAACAATGGTAAGGGGGCAGATTTAGACTTGCTGTAAGGAAGGGGTGCATCTCTTTTCCCAAGAGTAGAGAAGGCCCCATTGGGAGGTCATAGATTCTACTTTCTAGATTTCTTAAAAACAAAATACTTTTTGTGAAGGAATTCTTGAGATCTGGTTTGGGCCAGACAGCCACTGAGGTAAGCCCATTCTGGGGCCATGAATGGTACGCCAATGGCTCCTGTCAAATAATACTTCCCTCTCCAATGATGCTCACTTTTAAGGTGATAACACAATATATACTTATCCCTGAAATTACATTACTAAATAACTAAAAAGTTTAAGAAAAAAACAGTCAGTAGCAGAGAAAAAAGATAATACGGTTCAGGCCAATGTTATCATTGTAATAGCACATATCACTGTCTTACAAATGCCTTATTATTTTAAATAGAAAAAGCTACATTTTCTCATTCAACAAACCCAACAAAATAGAGCCTCAGAAATCCATCTCAGGTAATTCTTCTCTGTCCATGCCTAGCTTTTAAATCATTCCAAAACCGGGTTAGGATTTTGAATTGCTCTACAGCATGAACCCACTATAGAATAGAATGAAGAATCAGTACCAGAATCATAGACTCAGAGCTAAAAGGGATGTAAGAGGCCATCTCATCCACCTTCTCAATTTTTCAGATGAGGAAACTGAGGACCAGGGATGTGATGAGATTTGCCCAGAGTCACACAAGTAGAAAGTGATGGAGCTGGGGTTTAGATAAGTCCCCTGCTTCCATGTCCAACCCTTTGTGCCTTGGACTGTGCTGTCAGGAGGGCAGAGAGAGGTCTTTTTGAGTCCTTGTATCTCCCCAGGATGATGCTCTGTCCACACTAAATAACTTGAATATTAGATGGATTTTAAAGGATAAGGACATTTCTTTCTTCATTCATAGCAGGTGCTTAAACATTTATGAGGCGCCTACTTTGTGCTGGCCTTGAATTGGTTCTGGAGATACAACCACAAACTGGAAATAAGCTCTGCCCTATAGGGATTTATTGGGCTACCTATATATCTATAGGTGTAGAAATAAAATAAAAATACATAGGAAATATAAATATTGTCCATAACATACATGTGTCATGTATAGTGCACACACACAACACATAGATAATATAAGCTATTTGTAGGTAGATGCTATATGGAGTTATGTATGCATATAATATCTAATATATACTCTAGGTATATGTTTACATATATACACATACATGCATATACATACATATATATGAAGGAGGAAGAGAAGGAACCCAGAGAGAGGAAGAGAGGCAGGGGCAGAGACAGGGAGACAGAAAGAAAGACAGAGACAGAGAGAAGGAAAGATAGACAGAAGGACACAGAGAGAGAAAGAGAGACAGACAGACACAGACAGAGAGAAATGGAGGGAGAGACAGAGAGACAGACAAACAGAGATAGAGAGTGACTGAAAGAGACAGAAAGAGAGATAGAGAAAGAGGGACAGAGAGAGACAGACAGACACAGATAGATGGAGTTAGAGAGATGAAGGGATGGAGAGAGGGAGAGATAGAGACAGAGACAGAGAAAAAGAGAAAGACAGAGACAGAAAGAAAGACAGATTTGAACTCAGATCTCTCAGCCTCCAGGTCCAGTTTTCTAGCCCCAGAGCATCAGTTAGGGATCACTAAGAAGGCTCAGAATTCAAAGAATGAGAGGTGAGGAAGGATTTCATTCCAGGAATGGATGAACAGTCTGTGCCAAGGTATACAGGTGGAAAATAGGCCAAAACATTAGCCATGACATTGGTTGGATCACAGAGTACCTGAAAGGGAGACACTTGTAATAAATAAAGATAAGGGCGGCCAAACCCAAATCATGAAGGGTTAGATACTAAATACCAGAGAGAAATTTTTTTTTATTTCATCATAGAGGTAAAATAGGGAACCACTGAAGTTTCATAAGCGTAATATACTATTATATAATAAGGATTACATAATTGTTTGACTCTTGGAAATAACTAGAATATTCAGTGTATTGTAATATTAGTGAGTTCTATGAAATAGGACTCATTACAATGTTTTCTGTGCCAGAGAAATCTTGCACAGGCACATAATTTTACCATTTTCTAATCATTAAATTCAGTAAAAATCCTTTTACAAGAAATTTCTCTTACAGTATTTGGGATATTTTATGGATACAAATGGAAAGAGTTAGAATTGGGTTGTGTGGATACAAATACGTCTTATCTATAATCTGTACATTAATGTTCCAATGGTGGGTGGACCAAATGATCTTATAGGAAGCAGGTGATGTTGCTTCATCAATCTATCATTAAAATTTTTTTAATCTTCCATTTTAGAATGAAGTAAACAAGATTTCCTGAGTCATTGTTATTGTTTTTTTATTCACTCTGCCTCCTACCTAGGAAATATGCAATATGAACAAAAAATGTAATTAGAAAATTACTTGTTTGGCAGGTATTATTAGGCTAATCATTAAAAACTGTCCTGTATTGTTACTTTACATTGATTCACTGAATCATTGATCTTGAGCAGAAAGGGACCTTAGACCCTCTTTAGTCCAAGTCCCTTGTTTTACAGCTGAGGAAATGGAAGCCCATGGAGATGACATGATTTGGCCAAAGTCATATTTTGACCTAGTTGTTTGAGAATGTGTCTTTAGGGAAGAAGGAAGAATACAGTTTTGAATGGAAAAAAATTGCTGGCTGGAAAAGGAATGAGAGCTAAGTGGGAAGAAATGTTTCTGTTTTAACTTATTCTCATACACACTCACACACACAGCCATGTTGAGTGCCATCTTGCAGCTCTCCAATGGAAGGGACCTTGTGCCATTATTGGGAGCAGGTAGAGAGAAGCTTGGCTGTCAGAATGGTTCTAGTTCCTTCCCTGGAGGGCATTATTTCCTTGGCATCTGGGCTGGTTTATATGTTTTGCCAGTGGTAAGTAGATCACAATGCCCCCAGCCTTTGGAAAAACATGATATAAACTTGCCACATATGTGCTACTGACTTTGGAATATGAATGAGGGCAATGACTTTTCAGGACTTAAGTTGATATTTTGGATAACATCAGGGAATCCATATTTTGGATATTCTGTTCAACTACAAATTTTATTTTCCAAAGAATGATTTTAATTTGATGAACATTTCTTTTCATTGGTCTATGAAACTCCTAGTTATAATATCACTGCAAAGTGATGACTTAAGATTTGTTTGAAACTTACCCTTTGAAATGACAAATTTGTGTGTCTTACTTTAGGAAAACTGGATATGCCAAAATTCATTTTCTATTCATTAATTGGAATTAACCCTTTGCCTGATAAAAGGATTCATGGGAGTTGGTCTTAAAAATATACAGTACCCTAAAGCACAGGGATTTCCAGAAGGAAGTATTCAAATACATCGAGCAAGAATAAAAATAAAGAAAACAAAAAAATAAATAAGAGAAAAGTTGTATTTGGGAAAACAGCAACAACACACGTACTATTGAAAAATAGCTGCAACCAAGACCAAGGAAAAGTCTTATTTATTTCCATGGCCACTTAAAGTCTGCTCTTATGGTTTTGAGGGATCTGGTTTCAAAATCTCACATCTGAAAGTTATCAGCTGTGTGCCCTTTGGAAAGTCATTTAATTTCCCCAAACCTCAGTGTCCTTATCTGTAAAATGGGAAGGTTGGACAAGATCACTCCTAAAGTCACTTCCAGCTTTAGATTTAAGATTTTTTGAACACTCTTACTTATATAGCTGTGGACAGTTCTGATCACCCTCTTCTTTGGCATCTACTTTTCTTCACTTAGTATAATTTTCCATATTTCATTATACTTTTCATATCTTTCATTTCTTATGGTACAATAATAATCTATTAAAGGCAGCTAGTTGGTGCCACTGGCTGCATTTAGAGTCAAGAAGCCCTGAATTCAAACCTATTTTCAGTTATTCAGTATCTATGGGACACTGGCTGTAAAATATGTTACTTAACCATATATAAATTCTAGCTATTATGATGTTAATTCAATGTATTTTTTTGATTACAAATATTGTTGCTACCAAATTTTTTGCAAGAATAGGTCTCTCCACCCTGCCCTGTTCCCCCCTACCCCCAGAATAGCTTGAGGGCATAGTCCTAGTATTGGTCTCATTGGTTTAAAGGAGATAATTATTTTTATAAAAAGATTTTTATGGATGATTCAGTACTTATTCCCCAAAACCTTGAACCAATTCATAGTTCTACCAACAGTAGAAGAGCATTCCTGTTTATCCTTGGGCTTGCCAGCACTTAATTTTATCATCTTTCACTATCTTTGCCAATTTACTGGTTGTCTGATATCTTAAAGTTGTTTTAATTTGCATTTCTCTGCTTATTAGAGATTTCGAACAATTTCCCATGTAATTATGTTATTGATAATTTATTTCTTCCCTGGAGAACTATGAGGTGCAATGAATTAAATGCTGACTTTGGAGACAGAAAACCTGAGTTTGAATCTCAGTGCTGCCAACTTACTTCCCTTGCCGGTAAGGAGGTTGGGTGATTAGTATTTCCCTGGACTTTAGTTTTCTCATCTGCAAAACTAAGGGGTCAGACTAGGTGATCTCTTAAGTTCCTTTCTCTCAAAATCTAAGATCTTGTGAAATTCTTCTATCAGCCCACTGGAGAATGGCTCCTTCTCTTATAAAATTTTCTTTATCCATTATAGATTTGCTGTGGCATCATTTCATTGAAAATATTTGTTGCAAAGACTCTCCTTACTTTGTTTCTTTTCTTTTGTTCTAAATTCATTTTTTATGTTGTGTAAAAAAATTTTCATAAGAAGAAATCCATCTATTTTGTCTCGTAACTTCTTGAAATTGCTGGATGCCAAATCATGTTTAACTTCTCCATAGTTGTAAATGATATTCCATTATCTTTTCCTTTTGTAATGACTTAAAATATTTCTTTTCATTTAAAAATCTCTTTGAGAATATTTGTCTTTTAGTTGTTAATCTCCTTCTACTTATGCCATCCTGATGGATCTCTCTATAACATTTATGTTGCATCATCTATTAGTCATTCACTGTAAATATTTCTACTTTTTACTAGATTTCTATACTTTAAAGCCATTTCAGGACTTGGTCTTATCTTTACAATTTCTTGAAATTTATGAGTTTCCTAAGGAACCATCTTTTATATTCAAAGAGTTCTAGTTTAACTGAGTAACTCATTTTGGCATGAAGCCAAACTGATCCCTCGCTTTTCAGTGTCACATAGTGAAGCGTTGCCATTTTTTCTCTTGGGTGGAATTGTGTGCAATTTGGATTATTGCTTATAAACACAGATACCATCTTTTTCTTAGAGTCTGTTGTAAAATTTCTTTCTCATTGTAGTTTCAGACAGGAAAGTATCTGGGTGAGTTGAATCTGGAGTTCATTCTTATTGACATCCTGTGGATTCTTTTTATCTTGAGTTCATTGATTCTGGGATATTTGCATGCAGGACTTCTTGAAAGATAATGTCAGACACTATTTCTCCATATCTTTTGGATTTTTTTCTTTGAGTTTTGACTTCAGTTACTTCACTTTGCTATTAAGAATAATAGTTGGTGGCTCAGAGAGGGAAAAACAAGTATACTCAGTGGGGTATAGAATTCTATCACTCTACAGAGAAGTAGAAGGGGAATAAGACTAGGGAAGAGGGATATAATTGAAGGGAGGGGGAAGTGGGCAAAATACTGGTGAGGAGGAACAGAGTAAAAGGGAAAAGAGCAGGTTGATGTTAAAAGATCACTCTATCACAGATATGGATATCATGGAAATAGGTTTTGAACAATGATACATGTTTAAACCAGTGGAACTGCTTGTCAGCTCCAGGAAGGAGGAGGAAAGAGGGGGGAGGAATCATGAATCATGTAACCATGGAAAAATATTTCTTAATTAATTAATTCATTAGAAAAATGAATAATAGTTGACATTTATATCTTATTTAACGGTTTCGGCATGCATTGTGCACATATAATTTAATCATAAGGCTATTGGGTATTTTGGTGGTCTTGTTTTCTTTTGAACTTATTTTGCTTTTTTATCTTCTATTAAGTTAGTTTTATTTCTAAGCTAATCTGTAGTTTTACTTATGTTATTGTTGGTTGTTTCCAAGATGACTATTATTATCTTTTCTTCTCCCTTCTTTCCAATACAAATGCATTTTTTAGCGGAATGCCCAGTGCTTCTTTATTTTCTTCAAAGTCTCTATTAGTCATGTTGTGGGTCTTTCAGTGGCTTTAGCATTGTTTCTGGGATGTTTGTGGGTCCGTTATTTTTTTCCTTCTGATGATGTTTCCTGGATTTCTTTTATTTTTATTACTTATTTCTTCGACGTGGAACTTTAGTTGCTTTGTCCATTTCTTTGGCCATTCCTTCAAGGTGATTTTTGGGGAGAAATGTTTTGGTGCCTCTTCTCTGTCCAGATGTTGTTGTTGTGTGTTTTTGTCGCATCTTTTCAGGGGATCATTGACAAGGCATGGCGTATTCTCTAACGATCTCTTCATGCCAGTTTGCCCAGGTGCCAGTGCTCATTCCTTCATACTGTGGCTTCATACATCATCAGTTGATTTTCACTTTTCATGGACACATCTCTAGCAGACAATAAGGCAGACTTCTTTTGTTATTCGATATCTAAAAGCAGCCAGGAAAGATGGAAACTAGTTCCTGACCTCCCCATTGACTTAGCTGACTAACCTTCTAGTTTCCATGGGGAAAAGGAAGTTTAAAGAAAGAGCAGCCTGGCATTTTCTTTACTTAAGAATGAAACCAAAATGGGGGAAAAATATCATTAGGACCCACCTCCGCCCTGTCTTAGCTCGGCACGTAATTGAACTTTGGGTTCTATTTTTTTTCCCTTATGCAACAGAAGGTGATGTCTAAATGAACCATTTCTGTGAAAAGTTGAGAGAATTCATCTAGTCCTTAGAAATTGCTCTGCTTTTGTGACAGAGCGGAGAGAGAAGAGCTGAGGGGAGGGGGAGGATGATTGGTCATTTGGTGATTGAGAACGGGCTGATCTGCATGAAACCTGAATAGCAAACAGGCATCTGAGTGGTTTAACTAGAGGAAGGATGTAATGCAGCTGTAGGCTTGCCAGAGAATGAGCCAAGGGGATAAGCAAGCTAGCTAATGTGAGGAGAGTGTTCAAAGTCTCAGGCAGCAGCTTATGTAATTTTATCTCAGTGCTCTGAGTCTCATCCCCCAAACAAGAAAACTATTTTGACGTTGATTGACATAGGACAACAGGCTCAAGAGGCAGAAGGGGACCTTGGAGATCTTTGAGTCTTCTCATTTTACAGGTGAGGAAATGGATGCAAAGAACTCACCTAAGGTCAGCTACCTATGGGGTGAGAATTGGGACCCAACCCTTAGATCCTGATTGGGAATCCAGGAGTGTTTCCATTCCATTTGTCTATAACTAGCTATAATAGAAGCTTCCTGATGGCAAGAAATTTAATTTTTCTTTGTATCCTCAGTGCCCAGAACTGTGGTCCTTACCTGTGATTTTAACACTGCAGATAATCCCTCTTATTGATTCGGATCAATAATTTAGAATGTGGGCGACTCACTGAGAGTTGTTGAATATAAACTGGCTTACCCATAATTGTACTTCTAGTCTAGATGTAAGAATTGAATGTGGGTCTTCCAGATAGACAAGGATGGTTTTCCATTCAACATCCTTGCACGTGACATGGGAGTAATTATTGACTAATTGCTTAATTGAATTGCCCTATAGCACTCTTCTGAGTTGAGAGGACCTGGGTTCAGATATTACCTCAGATACTTGTGATATTTGTGACCTTGGGCAAGTCAATGGTTTCCTTGAATTTACATTCAATGATGAGGTTGGACTAGATGACTAAATTTTCCCTGCTGGAGGTCTTTTCCTCTGCTCTTAGTCTATGAGCTTTTATGGAGGAAGAAGAGGTAGTTGGGTAGGGTAATAGATTAGGATCCTGCCTCAGATACTAGTTGTGTAATCCTGAACAAGTCACTCTAGTCCTTCAGGACTTAGTTTCCCAATCTGTAAAGTATAGTTCTACTTAATGGCTTTGAGGAGCCTCTCTAGCTCCATGACCATATGGAGAACCTACCCATGACATCCATTCCACCATGAACTATTCTGCTTCCTCTCCAAACCAGAATTGAACCTTGGTTCTTTGGCGGAGAGGGGAAGACTAGAAAGAGATTTATGACTATACCTAAAAACACATTTCTAGGGCCTCATTTTTTTTTTCTGAGAAGCTTTCCCACTGCTTCTGCCTGTGTCTGCAAGAGTATTGACATTCAAATGAACCCATCAAACATTTCCCTTTGATTCTGACTTCCTTTATCTGATAGTGCCACAACAAGTAACTCAGACATATTTGTCCCTGTGACTCTTGTCTTTTTCTGTTCTGAATGAAAGGAGCAGACAAGTCTCCCCTTGAAGGATGAGGAGTCCATTATTGGTGTCTTTGAATTTCCTGAAGAGTTAGTCCATTCTTCTCACATAAAGTGCCACAACAGGCGGAAGGAACTGGAGACAGCCTTGTAAATTTTCCCTTGGGCAGGCGGTCCTATTGTTACCTTTATTAAAAATATGCCTCTGAGCAGGTGGCCATGTTCTGAGTGGCACCTCTGAGAGTCTGCTGAAATAATACATTTAAAGCTTCCTGTCTCTCTGAAATGAATTCGGGAGTGTTGGAAATGCTTTATCTGTAAGATGGAGAAGAGGCAATATCAGGGAAGATAGCAAGGCAAGGAGGAGGACATTTTTTCTTCAAGAAAATTATGAAAAGGGGGATTTTAGAAATACCATTAATAGAGAGAAGTATTAGAGGGGATGTGAGCACAACTTTAATTGACTGCTCTTTAAGTGACTATTTGGGTTCTATTTAGTGTGTGCCAGCTTACCCCCTGGAGAAGACCATGACCCAGTTTCCATATGTGATCATTTAAGAATACTGTAGACACACATTGTTAGGGTGCAGTAATTAAGGCTGAAAGTGATGTTTCCAAATAATGCTGGTGTTTCCAAGGGAAATGTGCCTGGGATGTTTTTCTCTTAGTGAACTACTGTTTGCTGTATGTCTGCAATCTTGCTAAAGTCTCCCCTGGTGATTTCCCTTGTTTTCACCTGTGATTCTTCATATCCACAAAGAGGAGATCTTTGCTTAACTCATCTTTCTTTCTGTTTCTGTCTCTGTCTCACTCTCTGCTAGCTTGCTAAACAAGCATTTTTGAAGCATCTACTGTGTTCCAAGGAATTGTGCTAAGCACCAGGGGGTATGAAGAAAGACCAAAAGATATCCACTGCCCCCAAAGAGCTCCCAGTCCAATGGGGGAGACCACAGAATCAATAGCCCCATCTCTGTTCTCCAGAAGAGATGCCATTTTTTCTATGAGAGTACTTTTCTGATTTTTCTTAATTGCTGGTACTTTTGCCCAAATTACTTAATTATTGCTTTCTGGACTCTTCAGGCTTACTCATTTGCTATCATATTTTTATCTCCCCAAAGAATATAAGTTCCTTGAAGGCAGGGTTCACTTGATTTTTGTCTTTTAATCTTCAGTTTGACCACTGTAGGTTAATAATGACACCAGGAACCACAGCAAACATTTATAGAACTAAAGCTTTATCATCTCTCTTAACCATTGATCCTACAACCACCCTGTGAGATAGGGGTTGTGACTAACCCCATTTTATTAAGAGGGAAACTGAGGCTTAGAAGTTAACCAGTCAGCCCAGCATAATAGAATTTTTTTAAACCCTTACCTTCCATCTTAGGCTCAATACTATGTATTGGCTCTAGGGCAGAAATGCCTGGAGGGGAACTGATAAATAATTTATGGTGCATTCATATAATAAAATACTGTGGTGAACTAAAGATGGACAAATATGAGGAATAGGAAGAAATCTGAAAGGACCTTGGTGAGTTGATTCAAATTGCTAGAAAGTAGAATGAGAAGAATGTAGAAATAAAAACTAGGCAATGGGGTTTAAGTGATTTGCTAAGGGTCACACAGCTAAGAAATGTCTGAAGCTAGATTTAAAAAAAAAAAACAACCCTTATCTTTTGTTTTATAATTGATAAGGGTGGGGGGCAGCTGGGTAGCTCAGTGGATTGAAAGCCAGGCCTAGAGATGGGAGGTCCTAGGTTCAAATCTAGCCTCAGACTCTTCCCAGCTGTGTGACCCTGGACAAGTCACATAACTCCCATTGCCTAGCCCTTACTGCTCTTCTGCCTTTGAGTCAATACAGTGTATTGGCAGAAGGTAAGGTTTTAAAAATTAAAAAAAAAAGAATTGATACTGGATATTGGTTCCAAGGCAGAAGAGTGGTAAGGGCTAGGTAATGGAGGTTAAGTGACTTGCCCAAGGTCTTGCACAGCTAGGATATATCTGAGGCCAAATTTGAACCCAGAACCTCCCATTTACAGTGAGTGACTAATCAAAATTTACTGACTGCCTCCTGGATAGTCCAAAGAAAAGTGTCTGCTGATTAGACATGTAAACTAAGAGGAAGGCACAGGAAGTGATGCAAAAGAAGCCCCTTTAAAAGAGAGTGCAGTTCAGTGAGTTCAGCTCTTTTTGGCCTGGAACTGAAACTGGAAGAGTGCTGGCTTGGACCTTTGACTTGCTCTTCTGCTTGGAACTGGACCTGAAGAAGCTCTGGCTAGGACCTTGAACTTGGTGAGACTGTTCTTAAATCTTTCCTTTGGAACTACACGTGGTGACTGAAGAAGTCTGACTACCTTAGCCTCCTTGGAGGTACCAGCCTCCTGGAGGCTCCCTTGATTGGGAGAAGCCCTCATGGCTAAACCCCTTGTTAATTGACTTTAGACTCTCCATTTGGGCCTCTGGAGCCCTCCTGGAGTAAAGCCAGGGATTGAGTACATAGTCTAGTCCTTTAAGCTAGGTTTCTTACTCTACCCTCTTCACATCTCTCTACTTCCACTCTCTCTCTTATATTTTGTATATAAATTACTAAATTCATTTTATAATTGATTTTTATTCAATTCTTGGTGACCACACCTTTAAATATTAATATCCAACCAAAAAAACCCTCCTTTTACAAGCTATAATATTCAGTAACTTGCTTAGACTCTCACAAGTTGGAGGTACCAGAGGGAGAATTTAAAACAAGGTTTTCCCAACTCCAAATTCTATTCCCATGCATTATGGTATCCTACCTCTTGTTTTCTTTCATTTTTTTAAAATTTTAGTTGATGAGAAATCTATCTTACTGTTCCTTTAGTATTATATACACCCTTCCCTATGCTCTACCCATTGATGAACTCCATAATCATTCAAAAGAGTTTGGCCCATCCATCCACACATGAAAGACTGGGGTATTGAAGAATGTATGTTTCCTTGTATCTGAATGAATGGGCACCCTCTAGAACTAACTAATCAGTTTATATATCTGGGCTACATAATGCAGATGGACAGTCAACAGCACCTTGTGTTGAAAAGGATAAGGAAAGTAGGATGAATTGGTTTTAGGAAATTCCAGAGCATTTTTCCTGAATCTGAGTTGCCCCTGATAGCAAAGGTCCATCTTTTCAATAGAAACACAGTGGTTATAGGTAAGACTTGAAGTACCACCACCTCTAAAGAACTAAAAATGAGCATCACTGAGATAGCATTGGCTGCCCTATTGCAAATTGGATGCCACAAAGAGCCAAGTAGGAACTCTGAAGAACAGAATTAAAGAGATATGGTAAACATGGTAAACACTGACCCTATGATGAGAGAGAGGAATTACACGAGCAGAACTGGAGTATTTCACTACTACTCCTCATTATGTAGAGACAAGTGAGGAAGGCATCCAGTGTGGACCCTGCCAAGGCAAACCTTTGAGAGGACAAAGATGAATCCACAGATGGGCAAGCATGGGTGATTTGCTATCCGCTTTGTTGCAGAGACTTCCCAAATTGCCAAGTTAATGGATCCTCTTAAGTATTTAAATATTTTTTCAAAGATTTTCATTTTTGTAACAGTATTTTCGGGCACTCACAAAATAACTTGAAATGACAGAAATACCCTAAAGTAGGGGAAATGACAAATAATTTGGAGTGCATTCATATAATAAAATGCTGCAATGCACTAAAAATGGACAAGCATGAGGAATAGGAAGAAATCTGGAAGGACCTTGATGAGTTGATGCAAACTGCCAGAAAGTAGAATAAGAAGAATGCAGAACATATACTCTAACTAAACTAATGCTACTCCTAATAAGTAGAATTTAAAAAATGCTTTAAAGTTTGCAAAATGCTTTACATATATTAAGTCTAGTATTTATGTAGGGCTTTAAGGATTGCATAGTTTTTATTTTTTAAATATTATCTCATTTTGTCCTCATGAGAAGCCTGGGAGGTAGGAGCTATTATTGCCCCCATTTTTCTGGTGGAAAAATGGAGGAAAGAAGTTTAAATTACTTGCCTAGGGTCACACAAGTGTCAGGGGCAGGATTTTGAACTAATTTTCTTTTAGATAAGTTTTTGTTGATATCTTTTTTTTATTAGCATATTTTTCTCCAATATTCCTTCCAGGGAGTCATCTCATATAACAAATGTTGTTTAAAAAAAGAGGAAGAAAACACTAAAAAACTGATCAATAAATCAGAAAAATTCCACAAACATGCAACATGTGCCATGGCTAAGGACCTCCTACCTCAATGAAGGAGTGGCTTGTGAGTGTCCTCACAAATCTCTTCATTTAAAGCCTGCTTGATCCTTATAATTTTATTGTATTCACTTGATTTTTTGAGTGTGGTTCTCCTTTCCATTTACATCATGTAGTCACCATATATATTGTTTTCTTGGCTCTGCTCATCACCCTGCATCAGTTCATAGAGATCTTTACAGGCTTCTCTGTATTCCTCACACACATCATTTTTTAACATCCAGCCATATTTCATTACATTCACATATCACATTGCATTTAACCATTCCCCAATGGATAGGCATCTACTTTTTTTCCAGTTCTTTGCTGTCACAGAAAGTGCTGCTATCAGTGTTTTGGAGCATATGCGGACTTATTTTTTATTGATGACCTCCTTGAAGCATAGTCATGAAGACTCACATCTTCCAGACTCCAGGTCTATGGGAGAAAAGGAACTGAAAATGGAACTCTGGGGTTGAAATAGGGGGTGAATGAAGTATTGCCAGAGTACTTTATGTATTAAAATTCATTTAAATGTAAATAGTGACTGACAAGTTTAGTTAGTTATGTTAAATGTCAGTATTAACTTTTGAAATCTAAAATAATTTCATCAGTAGCAGAAATTCCTGGAGAGAAAATTCTTCATCATTCAGGTTCAACAATTATTCTATAATTGACAGCCTTAAATGATCATCAGTGACATAGGGCATTAAGTAATTTCTCCCACTTTCCATGGCCAAGAGGCAGATCTCACAGGTGGAAATTGACCCATCATCTTTCCTCCATGGTCTTCTTTCTTTTTATTGAGCGATGGTATCTTTCAGCTCTAATAAAATATTTAAGTTTTAAATTTTAAAAATATTTCGAGTTATCTTGATATGAAATGGTTTCTGTTATTGAAGACTTCCAAGCAAAGACTGAATGACCATTTGTTAGGAGTGTTGTTGAGAGGTTTCTTTTGTGGGAACAATTTTGACTCAGTAAATGGAGAGGCCCCTTCTAGCTCTGAGATTACAGCATTTAGTTCCATAATATGATGGAAATTTTTCAACATATTTTTTTGGCTGTTGGCTGGAGCAGAGCTAATGAATTGTCAGTGCTGGTAATGTCCAAGCTCTCAGCTGCCAGCCCAAACTTTGATCTACCTTTAGTTGATAAATATAGATTCCTACAAGAAAGGAACTGATCTCTGCTTTCTGCTAAATCTTTTCTAACCCTTTCCTCATGTTGAAGTGTCTTGACTGTCAGTTGAATTTGGAATGTGAATTCACTGACCTAGAATAGGGTCTAATTCTCTGCTCCAGTTCCCTCTGCTTGGTATTCTGATGGCCCTTCTTGAATGTAACCCTTTCCCTTGACCCCCTCCCAACAGCCATCTTTTTAGTAATAGCAGAAATAACAAGTTCTTTGTGTGGACTCCATAGTGAAGGTGTGTAAAATCACCACTCCTGTGAGTCCTGCTGCCCTTATTCTGTTGCCAGGATGAACAGATCCACCTATAGGTCAAGAGAGTGGCAGCCTAGAGTATCAATGATTTAGCACTAAAGGAGATTTCAGAGACCCTGGTAGGATTAGAACCCAGATTCTTAACTATTGCTCTTTTTCTCTTCCTCTCATTATCATATACCTGAACCAAGCTTATTCATTTGTTGATTGCTTATCCCTTATCACTCTTCTGTCTTGAACCTGATACATGTATTAATTCTAAGACAAGATAAGGGTTTTAAAAAGAGTTAACATATATAAAGCACTTTGAAAACCTTGAATATCATTATAGAAATGCAAGCTATTAGTATTATAATATGCTGCATTGTCATCAGCATCATTACTAGTATTTATATAGAATCTACCATGTGCCAGGCACAATGTGGAGCACTTTATAAATATTCAAATTTTTATCTTCATGAAAATTCTGGGAGGTGCAATTATTCTTCCCATTTTATAGATGAGGAAACTGAGGCACACAGAGGTTAAATGTCTAGTAAGTGTCTGAGGCCAGATTTCAGTTCAGATCTTCTTGAGTCTAGGCCTAGCAAACCTCTATCCATAAAGAATCATTCTGAAGGCTTCCAGCACCTAGGACAGCAACACTCTATCATTCCCTCTCCCACCCTGCCTAGCTAGAAGTAGAGGAGCCACATTAGTAAATGGACTAGGATGTAGATAGAGTCTGGGGAACAGAGATGAAAATCAAAGAGTCTGGGTATATAGGAATCTAGAATCTTGAGCTAGATGGAACCATAGAGGCCATACAGATCATCTCCTTCAGTTTTATACCTAATGAAGAGACTTGCCCAAAGTTGTGGAGTTGTTGGGTCATAGAGCCCTGATTACAACCTCTGGGAGTCTTCTACCCCACACTGGACTCCAGAAACTCACAATTTGGAGATGGTCATTATATGGTGAATTTCAGTAGGAGGAGCAATAATCAATAACTGATATTTACTTGCCACTGAGAAGCAAAATGGGGCCAGAAAGATCTGAATTCAAGTCTTATCCTTCAAAAATGCTGGTTGTATGACCCTGGACAGGTCACTGAAGTATTCATTACTTCAGGTAGTTAAGCCAAGACTTCATTTCCAGGGGTCTGTAAGAATTTAAAAATTAGTATTTATGCTAAATTGAGAATTCTATAGTAATATTGTGGTCACCGATCTAAAGATAGTATAACTTAAGTCAAGATGACTTTTAGTAGCTTTATTTACTAAGTGGAAAGAGTAAAAGTGGGAAAATGTAAAAAGGTAAAGATTTATCTAGCCTTTCACCCTAAATGCTGCTCCAGTGTGAGGCTCAGTCCCCACAGGGCTACACCATGTCCCTTGTCCCCACTTGGATTTTTTTAGTAATCTTCAGCCAGAAGTCCAGTGGCATCTTTAGCAAAGGTTCTACCAAGGCAGCCTCCTCTTGGAAAAGAAGGCCTTTCTGGAACCAGTCTCTCCAGAATCCCATAAAGGAAGGCCAGCTACTCACCCAGCTCCCTGCAGCAGAGTCTCCCAAGGCAAAGTCCCAAGGAGAAGATCCAAGCCCAAGATCCAAGCTGAAGGTTCAAGCTGAAGCTCCTCTGGACAGGAAGTTCAGGATTTTTTAATAGTCCTTTTTCCATGTCCCTTCCTGTCCCTTCCTCCACTTTATGGGAACCAATTGCAGTCTTTCAATTTGCCTAGTACTGCCCAGGGGGTGGTCAGTGGCCTGGAGAGTTGTCACCCATTCTGACAAGTGACTTGTGAACTCTCCTATTTAGTGACTTGGTAAGGGTACTTTAAGTTCTTGATTGATTAATTTAAAAGTTGCTGATTGATAGACAAAAAAAATTTGATTTACTCTTCACAAGTCCATGTGATTTCAAATCTATGAACTTGAATGAGAAAAAAATCACCGTATCCTTTGATTTCTTTTCAAATCCTATGTATTTTATAATATGTATTTAAAAAGATAATTCTGCTTCCCCAGGCTTCCCTAGACTTCCTAAGGGGTCTCTGATACAAAAAGAGTGAATAATTTCTACTCTCTGCCATTCTTCATGTCTAGAAGAAATTCCCCACTTGATTCTGCCTATATTGACGGATTTACAGATCCAAATGCTGTCCCTTTTCCCATGTTTGTCACTAAAAGGTTTTTTCCTATGATTCCTTTATGAGGTCAGTGGTGGAAGCAGAATAATATCCATTTAGATACGGGGAAACTGAGATTAGACGACATTCCCTGAATCTCCCAGTCTGTCTGGGGCAGAGTGAAAAACTTTGATTCCAAGGTTTCCACTGGAATGTCTCTTATTAAGACTTTTCTACTTTGGTGGGAATAGGATGAAATTTGTCATTTTTTCTTGTCACCTCTTGCTTTCCCAACACATCTTCCTTCTCCTTCTCCTCTGCCTGCCCCCAAATCCCCATTTTTCTTTTGGCAGTGAAAAGAAAAAGAACTCATTGTCTTTACTCTTTTTAGAGAATATTCCTTGTTAGAATAGCTGTGAATAGTGACTAGATGAATATTCAGTTTGCTTTTCATTTGTAAGTGAAGGATGTAATTTTCAGGTACTTTATTCAAATGAATTCTATTAAAAAAATTTCTAGTCCTCTAAAATGGCTGTCTTTCAGTGGTGATGACTGGTTTTCCTGTCTGCCTCTGCTATTCAAACTCTCCTTACAGCCAATGGTGTCATTTAAAGTCGTGTCTATCCGGAAACTCTCCTTGGATAACTATATTATAACGCCCCAGGTAAGCACTGGTGCGTCATTTTACAATAGGAAAACTACATTGAAATATCTGTCTGCTTGTCCTGCTCTCTTCAGATGTTGGTTTTAAAATCTCTGGCTGCATTTAAGTGTTCATTTGAGGGTGACATATTTAGATGCTTGGTGCTTAAGAGAAGGCTCACTGGGCTGGAAGTAAAGGAGCCTGAACTGGCCTCCCTGGCAGAAATTGTACTTTAAGGTTTGTGAAACACTTTCTCATGATTCCATTAATACTCAAAACAACCCCACCATATAATAATATCAATGGCTATTATAAGTAATACATGATATATAGTAATTATATCTAACAAATAATGTCAGTGGAAATGTAAAATCAATAATTAATATGTATAATCAATATCTATATTATGTGTAATATGTAAGATCAATATATAATAGCAATGTTGCTATTACTATGTCCATTTTACAGATGAGAAAGCTGAATCCCAGAGCATTTTAGTGTCATAATATCCTAGGTTCATAGTTCTAAAGCATCTGATTAAAGATCATCTGTTACATCCCCCTTATTTTACAAATGAGGGAACTGAGGCTTATACTTGCCCTAGGTAGACAGTGGCATAGATAGGATTTGAACTCAAAGTTCTTAGATTCTGAATTTAGTTCTATTTCTGTTTTGTATGCTAAAGAATCTACAGCTGAGCTGAACACCAGAAGACTTGAAACTATTTTAGAAAGTCAAAGTAATAGAGTAGATAACAGGGTAGGAATCAATTAGAAAGACCAGAATTCAAACCCTGTGTCAGGTACTTCTTAGCTGTGTGGCATTGAAGAAGTCCTTTTCCTGGTCTTAACCTCAGTTTCCTTATCTGTTAAGTGGGAATTAAAGTAACACCCACTTCACAGAGTTTTCTTAGGTACAAATGAGATCATGTATTTTTCAAACTAACTCTCTCTCTCTCTCTCTCTCTCTCTGTCTCTCTCTCTCACAACTACCATCATTATCTACTAATTCATGGCAAGTGAGGTTTACCAGGATGACAGTGATAACAATGCCTAACAATTAAAAGGCAATTTAAGACTTGCAAAAATGTTAAAAATATTATCTTCATTTCATTATCATATCAATACTATGAATAAAGAATTACAGATATTATTATCACCATTCATGGATGAGGTTAAGAGGTTAAAGTCTTGTCCATTATCATATGGATGGTGTCTTAGCTGGGATTTGAATTAAGATCTTCTCAATTCCATATTCAGCACTCTTTGTAATCTCTCTGATGAGAATTTCAGAAGCCATCATTGTGTAAACATCAGACAAAGGAACTAAGAATGTTTAACCTGGAGAAAAGGAGACTCATAAGATCCATGATAGTCTCTTAAAATATTTAAAAGGCTTCTGTGCAGGAAGGATTATTTTTTTTTTCTGTGTTACTCCAGTGGAGACAATTTAAAGTTATTACTGGAAATTACAGGGGAAAAGATTTCAACTTGATTTAGGAATGAATTTTTTTAACATTTAGAACTGTCTAAAAATGGAAGAGATTGTCTTGTAAAGTAGTGACCTCCCTGTCAAGAAAAATGTTCAAGCAGAGGTCGGATTATCATCTGCCAAAAGAATGTTGTAGGGCCATTCCAGTGAGGCTGGGAGGTTTGCTTAGCTTTCCTCAAAACAACCTTTCAACTTGCACATTGAATGATTTTTAATGATTTAACATTATCTCTCTAAAAATCGAAGAAACCAAGAAAAAGGAATGTTGGTTAACAGAATTATTTAAGGATTATGAGTTGGCTAAAGAGTTGTAATTGGAATTTGAATTATGGAATATGTTTTCATTATATCCATGTCTCAATTCCTACAGCCATTCCCTGATGGATGAGCATTCTCTTCATTTCTAGCTTTTCACCATTACAAAAAGTGATGTGGAGATTATTTTGGCATTTATGGGACCTTCCTTTCTGTCTTTAATTTTTTTGGATGGTATATTCCCAGTGGCAGGAGAGTTAGGTCAAGTGGTATGAAAAGTACAGTGACTTTCCTTACATAAAACCAAACTGTTTCATAGACCAATTAGACCAATTCCTACCTCTACCAATAACACATTAGTGTTCTGTCCAATGTTGACTCTTTCTTAATTTGATCATCTCTTCGTAGGAAGAAGGAAGGAGAAAAGCCAAACATTTATATATTCCAAAGAAGCTTCATCCCTCCCTTTCATGAGCATTGTCTTTATAGAAAGAATTGGAAGCCAGCAGACATGGCGAGAACCAAATTACAAGAATAAAGTATCAAATAGATTTTATTTTAAAAAACTTATTGTTGATATTGGAATCATTGCTGAGCCTGCTATCTGTATACAGTTAAACCACTGATTCATTAGAGCTAAGATCAGAATGAGTAAAAACCAACAATAAAGAATAAAAAAAAAGATATGCTATACCATTGAAACAACTTAATTCTGAACTATTTCATAAAAAGGAACTATTTTGCATAAAATAGTTGAAAAGAAAAGAAAATTGGAAAAGAAAAGCCAAAATGACATTAATACTGCCTATAATAATTGTACCTAGAAGTTGAAATATCAATTAATTGCCATGATAAGGAGAACAAAAATGCCCAGAAAAGTCAGCAAACATCTGATGTTCTAAATGGCTTATCAAGGCAAAAAACTAGGTTAGAATATGAACTCATTTGTAAATTCTTAAAAATAACGATGATGGATGATTATAAACAGTATTATCTAATAAACAGAGAGGAGCAGTAGAAGGAAAATCTAGTTTAAAGAAAGTTTGGCAAGATTTACAGCTAAGCAAAGGCATCCCAAGGTTATACAAGGATGAAAATGGAAGCTGGATTAAAAAGAGAAGGTAAATGGGAACAAAAGATGTCCTTAAGAAATTGTGATAAGAAGAAAAGATGGGCTTGTCACCTGAGGCAAGAATGAGGAATGACAGGTAGACAGCCAGAGTACTCCATTGACACTCTCACTGTGCCAGGACACAGTGAGGAAGGACTTTAGCCTTTTGAGTGGACTCCTTTGGGGAGTTGGGGAGGACATAGTCAAGAATTTGACTTCATAAGCAGGCATGAATGAGTTGAGATCTGCATCATTGGAGGGAAATTGATGAGATCACAGATTCATTTGATTATTATCATTGCCAGTGGGAAGGGTATGATGTGGAACCCCAAAGTTGTTTGCATTTGTGTTATACTGTGGTGTCTTTTTAAAGAGAGTACTTGGTAATTTGCATTTTTTCTTTTGAAAACATTTTGTTCATATCATTTGACTAGCTAGCATTTATATGTCACTTTATGGTATACAAAGCACCCTATGTATGATCTCACTTGGTCCTCACACCAAGCTTGGGAAGTAGGTGTTACTATTATCCCTATTTTATGGATGAGAAAACAGAGACTTTAATTGACTTGCTGAGGGACACAGAGAGAGTAAGTGTCTGAAGTTGGATTTGAACTTGAGTCTTCCCAACTCCAAGTCTAACATTTTGCATCTCAGAACTATTGTGTCCCAGAGCTGCTGCTTTTCAATTGGGGAATGGCTCTTGATTGATTAGATTTGTATCAGATCTCTATGGGATTTGAATACCAGACTTTTATCAGGGATACAGGATGCCAGGATTTTCTTCCTTTTTCATTGTTTACCTTTTTAATTGTTTGTTCTATCTCCATTGGTTTTCCTTACAAATGCACCATTTTAATCATGTCTTTTCTTTAACTCAGAGTTTAGCACAGTGCTTGGCACACAGTAGGCAATTAATAAATGCTTATTTGCCTACTGACAGATCTTAAGAGAGTGACTGCCTCATGCCAATCAGATCACTACTTGGACTTTCCCTTCCTGTGCCTCAGTTTCCTAATTTATAAAATGAAGGGATTGGAGTGATTGACTTTTGAGATCCCTGAGAGCTCTTAATCTCAGGAATCTTAATCTTCAGACCAACCTCTTAGGCTGCCATTCAGTTTTCCCCAAACTAACTCTGATCTAACTTTCTAGTCTTGTCTCCTATAACTTCCCACTCCTTAGCTTGGTCAGCCTAAACTCCTCTCCATTCTTCATATCTATATCCATCTATGTAATCTATAATCTATCAGTCACTTTCCATCTACCCATCCATCTAATCTATCAATCTCTTTCCATCTATCCGTCCATCCATCCCTCTATCTATGTAATCTATAATCTATCAATCTCTTTCCATTTATCTATCTATCTATCTATCTATCTATCTATCTATCTATCTATCTATTGCATTTTGAGGTTTTCTGAACCCAAATAAACCTTCACCCCTTCATGGCAGTCTTTTTTATCATCACCTTTTCCATGAACTTTGCTAATTGGACCCCTTGTTTCTAAAGTCTTCCCTCCCAAATCCATCCTTTGCACAGTTGCCTATTAAAATAATCTTTACAGGTGGGATTAGAGGAGAGATAGTCCCTATGTGTGAAATATTGAATATAGTGTAAGACTTTTTTTTAAAGATATTAATAGACTTTTGCCAATTTTTTTCTTTTCTTCCTATTTTTCTTTTAAAGCCTTTATTATAAGGGATGACTTTCTGAGAGTGGGGAGTAGAAGATTGAAGAGAATAAGCTAGGTGAAATAGACAACTTAGTAACAAAAATCTGCTAAAGCTAAAATCAAAATAATCTTGACAAGACAAGGTCTGACCATGTACTCCTTGCTGGGAAATCTTCAGGCAGAACAAAACACAATGTCCTCAGTTCAGTGTTTAAGGCCTTCGATAGTCTTGCTCCAGTTGACCTTCCCAGCCTTATTCCACATCTCTCCCCTCTATGACCTCCATGCTCCAGCCCTATTAGAACACCAATACTTCTTAGATTTTTGCATTCCCCTTTTGGACTCCATGACTTTGCACAAGCCATACCTTTTGGTTAGAACACTTCCACCATTCAGATTTCTTATCTTCCTTCTGGAAGCCTTCAGTCATTAGTGCTCTTTCTCTCCTTAAACCAATTTAATTTAGTCAGCAAGCATTTGCTGAGCCCACTATGAGGGGAGAGTGGATAGAACATCAGGCTTGGAGTCAGGAGATTCTGGGTTCAAAACTGGCCTCAGATGCTTCCTACCTATGTGACTCTGGTCAAGTCATTTAACCCTGTCTGCCTATCTTAGAGTTGTTACTAAGATAGAAAATAAAGGTTTTTTTTAAGGGGAGGGAAATCCTATTTTGTTCCAGGCATTGTGTTATGTGCTGGACATGCATCCCCCCCCCACAGTAGAATGTAAACATCTCAAGGGTGAGTACAATTTCATCCTTGTCTTTGTACCCTTTGCATCTACCATATCATCTTTCATAGAGTAAATATATAATCAAAGTTATTGAATATATCTAAACACTTATTCACCTGGGATTGGGACTACTCACTTTCTCCAAGGTTCAGGTGAGCATTCCTTCAAGGAGCCCTTCTAGATCACTCTAGCTGAAAACAATCTCTCCATCTTCTAGTTGTACATTGAGGCAGCCAGGTGGTGAAATGGATAGAGCTCTGGATCTGGAGTCAAGAAGACCTGAGTTCAAACCCAACCAGGGTCATTTCCTAGCTCTGTGACCTGGGACAAGCCACTGAACTTGGCTGCCCCGGTTTCCCCATCTGTAAAATGAGGATTAATATTCGTACCTCACTCCTAGGGTTTGTGATGATCTAATGTTTATAAAACATCATTTTACAGGAAATATTTGTAAAATACTTAGCACACAGTAGGTCCTTAATAATTGCTCTTTCTCTTCTGTTCCCACCAAAGAAGAGCCTGGTGTAGGTCTAGAAGGAGAGGATCTGGTTTAAAATCCAGCCTATGATGCCTATTTTTGCGTAAGTTGGCGCCAAATATTTCACCTCAGTTTCCTGACCTATAAAATGTGGGGGTCTCCAGTTCTCTGAACCCCTAATTCTGGGGCTCCTAGCTCTATCTGGACCTCTTTGTGCCTATGTTTTGCATTGCCTTGCAGCTATTTTTTAAACTGTCTTGTTCCCCTCCATTAGAATTAGATAATAAATTCTTTGAGAAGTAGAACCTTGTCTTTTTTTCACCTTGGGATCCAGAGATCCTACGTAGCAAGGTGCCTTGTGCATAGTAGGCTCAGAATTTAATTAGGTTGAATTGAACTAAACGGTATGAGAGCTGCACCCCACCACCACCCTTTACAAGCAAGAGAGAGAGAGAGAAAGAGAGAGAGAGAGAGCTGTGCACAGCCGCAGACCCCCCCCCCCCCCAAGAGCATCTGTTGTGGCTTCCATGAGTTCTCTGCTTGGAAAAAGTCTGCAGGTCATTCATTGATTCTGTCAGCCCGACAGCTACATGTGTAGATAGCAATCTACAGTGTACAACCACACTGGTGTTAACACGTGTAGTTTAAGAAACTTAAAAGGAACTGAATTCCCTCTGAGGGTGTATTTCCCAATCCCTGCTTCCCGGGCCCAAGTTCCCTACCTCTGGAAGAAATAAAAAAGAGACAGCTCTGGAAATGATATCTTTTTATTTCTCAAATAAATACCTTCTTACCTTCTGTCTTAGAATTAAGTGTTGATTCTAAGACAGAAGAGTCATAAGGGCCAGGCAATCAGAATGAAGTGACTCAGCCGGGGACACACAGCAAGGAAGTGTCTGAGGACAGATTTGAACCCAGTACCTCCTTACTCTCTGTCCCCTGGGCCACTTAGCTGCCCCTTAAGCTTTGTTGCTTCATGGACCCCTTTAGCAGTTTGGCGAAGCCAATGAACCCCTTCTCAGAATAATACTTTTAAATGCTTTAAGTGAAATACATATAATCACAAAGGAAACCAGTTGTATTGAAATAAAGTTGAAATTATAAATAAATAAAAATTTGAATCAAGATAGAATGTTTTTCCCCATCTAGTTTTATCAGGCCTTTGGAATCTATCCATGGTAGCCTGCTCTAAAACCAATAAAGAACAGGGCAGTTGCCAGGCTGTGTGGGTAGAATAGATATTCTCACCTCAAGGTGCCCACACTGATGCAATCACAACTTCATCAATCCAAAAGGAAGTCCAGGATACTGTGCTAGAAGCATTCCATGAGGTCCCATAGAGCCCTCAATCTTTATCGATGTGCTCCTTGTCCTTTTCATCTTATTCTCCATGAAGTTTAGACACAACAACCCGCCACTGTCTTCCTTATGCTTACCATTTGAGGGATCATTGAGAGTTGCTGCTATTTTTTATTATCGATGCCTCGAGTATCCCTATTTGGTGGCTAACCATTGGTAAGAGCCAAATTACGCTGTTGAGCTGGGCTAATTTTATTAAGAAACATTATCTTGATGGTGGCAAGTGTCCAGTCATCATCTTTTTAATGATCCCAGCCTCCAGAGTCTAAACTAATTACCAACCAGCTCCATTACTGAGAGTGGCATTGTCTAACCATCTCCTCCTAAAACCAGACCCTTGAGTGGATCGGTGATGTGATTAAATCCTTGTTTTTTTTGGAAAACTGCTCCTACTCTGGTCCTCTGTGGTTATGCTCTCCCTGCTCATTATTTTTCCCTTTCTCCCATTATCAGAGAAGATAGCAGTAGTTGCCCCAAATTGCTCCCTAAATTAAGTTATTCCTCCTACCTCCAGCATCACTGTGAGCCACTAAATAAAAAACAATACAAGATAAATTTGCAATCAGATTTAAATTCGAGTATGTAATGAGTTTAAGATCTTCATTGCATTAACCTTCGCCTTTATACTGTTTTTTTTTTTTTTTTTTTTTTTTTTTTTTTTTTTTTTGTTGAATCGGTTTAGTTTTGTGGTTTTTAGTGGCATGTTTTTTGTTCTGGTATGTCTCCTCATTGTCTTCATTCTTCCTGCACTCTTTTGTTAGAAAACATGTAGAAGCAACCCTTTGCCCACAGAGGCCTTTTTCTTGCCTTTCCTAGAAATATATTTTAGTCGTCTCTTCAGGAAAAGCAGTATTTGTGCCCCAAGTTTTAATTCTCACAGTCTACCTTCTTTTGAAGAGACATTGAATCAAGGATTAGTCAACTATACTAGGTAAAGAACTGCCGAGGAAAATCATCTTCATAATTATAATGCTAGCTCCTTTTCTCAACTTTGCCCCCACTAAGGTGAGTGAGTCAGAAGGAAGTAATGGATAGGGTCCACCTTGGGATCAAGAAGAACTGGGTTCATGTGCTTCCTCTGACGTGGGTGAGGTGTTTAAACTTTCATTGACTTTCTTTTTTTTTAACTCTTAACTTTTGTGTATTGGCTCATCGGTGGAAGAGTCAGAGTGACTTTCTAATAAGACCCTAAGTTACAGAGGAAAGTGTTTCTCTACTGGGATACAGAAATGAAATTCTGAATTTAATCCTGGCATCCATCATCCATCCATGCACTCATGGAAAGGGACCTGAGAGAACATTTAGTCCAACTCCCTTATTTTACAATTGATGAAACTGAGCCTTCTTCCTAACATTCCCATCTTTTTTCCATTTTACTCCTTTCCAGTGGGAAAGCACAGTGGGAAGGGCACCATGCCAAGAGTCAGGAAGACACATATTTGTGAGTTCAAATCTAGCCTTAGATACTTGCTAGCTGTGTGGACCTGAGCAAGTCACTTAACCTAGTTTACCTCATTTTCTTCATCTGTAAAATGAGAAGGAGATGGCAAACCACTCCAGTATCTTTGCCAAGAAAATCCCAAATGGAGTCACGAAAATTTGGATCCTACTGAAAAGACTGAACCATAAGAACAGCAATGTGTTTTGCAATAGAGTGAGATTGACCTTGTTTTCTTCTTCCAAATACTACATTTCTGAACTTGGTACCTTCTTGCTGGCTGTTCTCTCATGTCTAGAATACTTTCCCTCCTCATCTCTGCCTCCTGGTTTCCTTTAATTGTTTGGTAAAATCCCATGTTCTGCAAGAAGCCTTTCTTGGTCCTCCTTCATCCTAGTGACTTCCTTCTGTGATCATTTCCAATGCATTTTCTCTATATTTTGTTTGTATTCCATTGTTTGCATGTTATCTCCTATCATTCTGGGAGCTCCTTGAGAGCAGAGGCTGTCTTTTGCCTTCCTTTGTATCTCCAATGCTTAGTATCTACCTAATAAATGCTTATTGATTTGGCTTTACTTAAAATAATTTTTCTGGAACATTCTTTTTGTTGTCCCCCAATTTTTTCATCAGCCTCTGTTCCCAGTGAGCATTTCATTTTGTGGGCGGCTTCTAAGTGGAAGCCATTTCCCTATCCAAAGAACTGAATCAGCAGGAAGCATTGTCATAGCTGAAAGAGTTAGTAGTAAATAGTAAAATCATAACCCTCTGGGTGTTGCTTCCTCACACATAAAAAAGCTAGCCAGGTAGGTGGCCCCAAATTGGAGCACCCAGTGATCTGTCATTACTGGTCCAAGGCTTTGCCGTGCTCCTAGATTTATCCTCTGATACTCCCTGATTATCTTCATGTTTCATTTTACAAGGCCTTTCAGCCAAGACTCATCAGAGCCACTAATGAGTCCCCAAATTGACTCAGTTAACCTTTTTCCTTCCCCCAGTCCACTTCTGGCAAAGGCCCTAATAATCAGTGAAATGACCCAAGAAACAAGAAACAGAAGGAAGAAGAGGAGACCTCAGAGCTTGGAAAACATACAAGTTGTATAATTAGCCCTTAGGATCACTGAGAATTGTCTTCTGTAAATAGGAAATGGGAGATTCAAGGTTTCTCAATGAACGAAAGCCAAAAAACCCAAGAAATTGAAACAATATATATTAGAAACTGAGGAAGTAGAATCTGTGGGCTCAATTAAGGGCCTGACACTTAAACCCCTTTCCCTTATTAGGCTGTTTACCTGCAAATGATGTCTCAAGGCACAACTGATATTTCTTTTATAGAAAATGGAATTTGTTACTTGTCATTTTCCCAACATTTTAGTAAGTAGATTTTTTTTAAGGGGGAGGGGAATAATATCTTATTTTCCCCCAATTATGTATTAAAAGAATTTTTAACTAAGTTGCTTTTTTAAAGTTTGGCAGGATAAGGGTTTCCCCCTTTTTTTGTACTCTTACACATGAAAAGCAAATGGCACTGGCCAAGAGCCAAGCATGGGCTGCCATGTTTGTAAGCTTGCCAGCTGAGCTTTGTGAATATGCTTCTTTTAAGACCTGCAACACACCCACACCATCTTCTCCAGAGCAAGGCTGCCAGGGGTGTTCACATACACTGAAATGGGTGTTCCTTTGAGCCTAGACAGATCACTGGGTACTCCAGTTTGGGGCCACCTACCTGGCTGGGTTTATGTGTGAGGAAGCAACCCCCAAGGGTTATTATTTTACTATTTACTATTAACTTTTAGCTAGTGCAATGCTTCCTGCTGATTCAGTTCTTTGAATAGGGGAATGGCTCCCACTTAGAAGCAGCCCACAAAATGCCCTCCACCAAAAGAGGGGAACAGGCAAGGGGGCTACAGTATGGATGTGAAGCTTAGAAAACATAGGTTCAAGTCCAGGATCTATGTGTCTTTCATGCAAACTGGCCAGGAGATCTAATGTAATTCCAGCATCAGCTTTTTTCCTGACCTCTGCAAGGAAGGCAATATTAATGGGTTTCCACCTCATATTTATTCTGCATTTGTTTATGCCTTTCTTTTCTGTTTTAAAGATGTATGTCTTTTAAAAAAAGAGTACATGGCCTCAGATCCTAGCTGTGTGACACTGAGCAAGTCACTTAACTCCTATTGCCTAGCCCTTACTGCTCTTCTGCCTTGGAGCCAATATACAGTATTGACTCTAAAAGGTAAGGATTTAAAAAAAATCTAGCCTCCGACATTTCCTAGCTGTGTGACCTTTGAGAAGTTATTTAACCCCCACTGCATAGCCCTTACCATTCTTCTGCCTTGGAGCCAATACACAGTATTAATTCTAAAATGGAAGGTAAAGGTTTAAGGAAAAAATCGTGTATGGCCTATTTTAAGTGTGTTGTATCAGATAGAGAACCAGCTTTAGAAACAGGCAGACCTGGGTTCAACCCCCATCTCTGACATATAATGACCCATTGGCAAGTCACTTTCTTTCAGTGCCCAGGACAAATCTCCAAGGACATCAGTTGGAGAGTTGGTATATTATAAAGAGTTATTACCAAGAGTTTTACAGAGAGTAATTACAAAGAGTTATTAAAAAGGTTTCCTGAGTAGGGAATTCCCTGTGCCAGAAAAACAACAAAGACAAAAATAATAATAATAAAAAAGATGAATGTGTGAATCATCTGAATATCTGTGTTTCTGGCTGTCAGGTTTTCTCAGAGGCCAGTCCTTTAGGTCAGAAAGAACTTATTATTCTGGAGTGGAAGAAATGAGTTTAAATTTGGCCTCTAATACCTACTAGCTATGTGACCCTGGACCAGTCATTTAACCTTGTTTGCTTCAGTTTATGTAAAATGAGCCTTTGTTCTCCTAGTCTGGTGCTTAGGCACTGTGCTAAGTGCTAAGCATGTAAAAGCAGTGGCTATATGCCAGTGATGGAGACCCCCTATATCATCAGAACACAGAAGGCCCGGTCAAACCAAAGAGATGGAGGTAGCCTTAGAGGAATTAGCAGGTGCTGGTGGACCTGGAAAGGTCTCCTTGAAGAAGGGACCACTTAGCTAAGTCTGAAAGAAAGTCAGACATTGGGAAGGGGAAGGTTGCATTTCTCTGCATGCTTGCTTCCTTTTTCTCTTGTCCCCCCCATTAATAATCATCCCCATTCTCTTTAATATTCTATTCTCAAAAGGAATATTGAAATGACTGGTTTCCTAAGAAACTAATTTATCTAGAGCTTCTTTAAACCATTTTCTATTCATCCCCTTATTTAATCCTCATGACACTCCTATAAAATAGGCATTATTATTATCATCCTCTCTGGTTTACAGACAAGGAAACTGAGGCTCCTGGAAGTTAGGCAATTAGTCCATGCATCATTCAATGTGTAATTGAGACAGGATTCACATCCAGGTCTTAATATTTGCCCCCCATCAGCTTTTCTAAATGGTCCTTATTGCCTTATTAGCTTCCCGTTATCCTTCTGAGTTCTGTGTGGAGTGGTTATTACATTTTCATTTTTTCCAAGAAGCAGCTGATGGACCCTGATCAAATCAGGAAATCAGCTTTCCCTTCCCAAGCCAGGGCTCTCTTTTTTTACCTAATCTACATTGCCTTCATCTCACAGTTTTCTCTCCCCAAGATACTTTCTTGCAATTTTCTAGTAAGAGAAGTTGCATTTACTAATGGTGTCTTCATGGTGTGAGATTGCTAAGTACCTGACTTACTCCTGTAGAGTAGCTCAAAAACCAGGAAAACCTAAATCATTTACTCCTGAGCTAAAACACCCCTCAAATTCTCATTCATTTGCCTTCAGTCCTGCACAATACAATTAATTGCAAAGCAGGACATACTTATTATTTTAGGCTTCACTGGCCAGAACAAAAGTCAGTTTCAAAAATGAGCATTTTTTTGGCTTTTAGGATATCAGAAATCACCTTTTCATTTTCTCAGCCCAACAATATGATCAAAGTTAATATTGGCACCTGTTTCCCCAAGGAGCAAGTGGGTCTGGATGGTTGCCCATCCCCAGCCCAATGTTCAGGTGGTGATGCCAATCAGATCCCACAGTCAGAGAACACACAGCTGGTCTTGAGAAATTCCCAAGGAGCCAGATGTTTTCTGAAATTGCCATCCTCAAACCGGAAACCTTCGAGGATTTTGTTTAGTCACAGTTACTGCGAGGTGGGAGACGGAATTAGAGATGTTCAGAGTAAGATGCTGTGTACAGGACTATTCATTTCCATACATACGGTCCCTAGAATCTGTGTGGGTAACACCTGGACAATACACAGCTTTCTTCCTAAGTGAGAATATTTTTTTAAACAATAGGAGTTAAGTAAAGAGTTGATGCTGATATACACAAGCAAATGTTTTGAGTGACTTTGAAGTAGGACATGCATCAGAAAGGAAGAAAAACTTGTCCTGGATAACCTTGAATTTCCCAAGATGATTTTTTTAAATAGCCTGTTTCCCATCCCCTACCTCCACCCCAAGATATTTTCCTTTCTCCCTAACACACCAAGTACATTATTCTGTTCCATATAGAAAAGTTTCTTAAAATCCAAAGGATTTAAGTGGTTGGAGATCATCTGAGTAAAGAGGCTTAAGCTGGTGTCTTGGTTGTGATTTTTGAATGCTTCCTTTGGAGACACAGTTATAGGGAGACCTAAGATGAAATGGTTCAGATTGTGGAATGAAGGCAGGCTTTGAGAGCTAGGGAAAAACTGACTATTATAAAGGACAAAATAATTCTTCAATCCTCTTGTGTCAAGAAGAGCTTCTCGAATTCTGGGTTAAGATGGCTACAGAGTAGAAGCAGGGAGCTTAACTCTACTAACCCACCTACATATGATACCTCAAAAGGACACAAAAACCAAATCCAGATGAATGAAGGGACCCCACAACAGGGCGCAGCATTGCAGGTACATGGGATTTGGGCATTTCCATGCTATAAGGGGATGAAATAACTCTCACTAAAATGCGAGCTAATCAATACCCCCCCCCACCTACAGTGCCAAAGCCAGCACACAAGAGTTAGAGCAAGCTTGGGACATTCACTAAGTTCTTTGCAGCTACCTGGGACCACCAGGGGCTGGCTTCTGAGAGCAGCAAGACATAAAACTCCAAGAGGCTAAAGAACACAGACTTTGAACACAGACCTGGAGCTCGATCCTTGGGCATGGATCTAGAGCAGAGGGGTGACAGACTGTGGAAGCAGTGCACTGAGACTCTTAAAGGAGCCTCTAGCAGAGGAGCAAGCAAGGAGACCACCAGGAGGCTTGACCCTGAGAACAGCTAGACTTGAGTCCCCAGGAGCCTAAAGAGTGCAGACCTTGAACACAAGGAAAAAGCTGAGAGGGGCAGCACTGCGCTGTGGCTTGGGCAAAAACTACGCCACAGCTCTATAAACAGAGAGGCTGTCTGCCTCACCCAGACTTCTAACTGAGAAAGAAAAACAGCATAATAATGGCAAGTAATGCCCAAGAACTAGCCAAGAGAAAGAACAAGAAGAAAGCATTACACTTGATAACTATTACACAGAAAAAATCCAGACAATAAAGCAGACAGCAGAGGAGGACAAACAAGTAATCACATCCAAACATTCATTCCACCCCAAATGAAAAATGATCACAAGCTCTTGAAGAGTTCAAATCTGAGATCATGAGAAAGATGGAAGAGATTTGGCAAGAAAAGTGGGAAATATCTCAAACGGAAATTAACAGGTTAAAAGACAGAAACTCCCAGTTGGAGAAAGATGCCCCAAAATCAAACGAAATGATAAGCAAAGTGGAGAATCAAATTAAACAGCAGAAAACCATGAAAAACAGGACAGACCAATTTGAAAAGGAAAATCAAAAATTTTAGCAGAAAACCAGTCTCTAAAGACCAGAATAAGTCAAGTAGAAACCAATGATTTTGCAAGACAGCAAGAACTAATAAAACAAAGTCAAAAGATTGACAAAATAGAAGGAAACATGAAATATCTCATGAAGAAAATGACAGATCAAGGAAACAGGCCTAAAAGAGACAATTTGAGAATCATTGGTCTTACTGAACAATCAGAAATTAATAGAAATTTGAACACCATACTACAAGAAATTATCCAAGAAATCTGCCCTGATGTTCTTAAACAAGAGGGCAAAATAGATATTGAAAGGATCCATAGATCACCCTCTACACGAAACTCTCAAAAGACAACCCCCAAGAATATAATTGCCAAATTCAAGAGCTTACAAGAAGCCAGAAAGAGACAAATCAGATATCAAGGAACACTAATCAGGATTACACAGGATCTAGCAGCCTCCACACTACAAGACCACAAGGATTGGAATATGATATTCAGAAAGGCAAGAGAATTGAGTCTACAACCAAGGATCACCTACCCATCAAAACTAACTATATACTTCCAGGGGAAAGTTTGGGCATTCAACAAGATAGAAGATTTCCAAGTATTTGCCCAGAAAAGACTAGGACTAAATGGAAAGTTTGATATCCAACCACAAAAATCAAGAGAAACATGAAAAGGTAAATAAGACAGGGTAAAGAAAGAAAACTCTTATCTTTAAATTTCCCTCTTAAAGGGCTTCAATAAAATCAAATTATTTGTATTCCTATATGGAGAAATGTTATGTGTAATTTTCAAAAATTTTATTCACTATTATAGTAATTAGAAGAATTATTCATAGGGAGAGGTTGGAGTACTAAATGGTCTAAGATGATATGGGGAAAAAAAGAGGGGGGAATAGAAAATGGCACCAAGAGGATCTCGAATGAATAAGAAAAATAGAATAATCTATACCACACAAAGAGGCATGAGAAGGGGAGGGGATGAATACTATTATAAGAAGGAAAGGAAGAGAGAATTAATAGATATTTAAACCTTACTCTCAGCAGAATTAATCCTGAGAGGGAAAAGTACCTATATCCACTGGGATATAGAATTCTATCTAACACTAAGGAGAAAGTCAGAAGGGATAAACCAATGGGAGCAGTGGGGTCAGAAGTTCCAAAAGGGAAGGGAAGAGAGGTGGGAGGGAATTCATTAGGCCTTAAAAATAATAAGAGGGGGAACAAAAAGGGATGGGGTGGAAAGGAAAGTAAACTAAGGGAGGGGGCAAGGGGAGCTGATTTAAAACAAACCACTGGTTTAAAAGGGAATAGTATAAGAAGAAGGGGCAGAACTAGGATAGGATTTCAAAATGTTGGGGAATAAACAGCTGATAATTATAACTCTGAATGTGAATGGGATAAACTCACCCATAAAAGAGAAGCAACTAGCAGAGTGGATTAGAAACAAAATCCTACTATGTGTTGTCTACAAGAAACACACATGAGGCAGGTTGACCTATCTTGGGTTAAGGTCAAAGGCTGGAGCAAAATCTACTGGGCTTCAACTGAGAAAAAGAAGGGAGGAGTAGCAATTATGATATCTGACAAAGCCAAAGTAAAAATAGATCTGTTTACAAGAGATAGGGAAGGTAAATATTCTTGATAAAAGGCAGTATAGACAATGAGGAAATAATAGTTCTCAACATGTATGCACCAAATGGTATATTATCCAAATTTATAAAGGAGAAATTGGCAGAACTCAAGGAGGAAGTAGACAGCAAAACCATCCTAGCGGGAGACTTGAACCTTCCAATATCAGATCTAGATAAATCAAACCAAAAAATAAATAAGAAAGAGGTGAATGAAATAATAGAAAAATTAGAGTTAATAGATATGTAGATGAAAATAAATAGGGACAAAAAGGAATACACCTTCTTTTCAGCTGCACATGGTACATTCACAAAGATTGACCATGTACTAGGGCATAGAAACATGGCAAGCAAGTGCAAAAGAGCAGAAATAATAAATGTAACCTTTTCAGATGATAATGCAATAAAAATAATAATTAGTAAGGGCAAATTGAAAATTAATTGGAAATTAAATAATATGATTCTCCAAAATCAGTTAAAGAAAAATTCATAGAAACAATAATTTCATTGAAGAGAGTGACAATGATGAGACATCCTACCAAAATATGTGGGATGCAGCTAAAGCAGTACTCAGGGGGAAATTTATATCTATATATATATATATCCTTGAGTGCATATAATAACAAATTAGGGAAGGCAAAGATCAATGATCTGGACATGCAAATCAAAAAATTAGAAAGAGAACAAATTAAAAATCCTCAGATGAAAACTAAATTAGAGATTATAAAAATTAAAGGAGAAATTAATAAAATTGAAAGTAAAAGAACTATTGAATTAAAAAATAAGACTAGAAGCTGGTACTTTGAAAAAAAAACAAATAAAAGTGACAAAGTACTGGTCAATCTAATTAAAAAAAAGAAAGAAGAAAATCAAATTATCAGTATCAAAAATGAAAAGGGAGACCTCACCTCTAATGATGAAGAAATCAAGGCAATCATTAAAAACTATTTTGCTTATCTATATGGCAATATATATAGCAATCTAGTTGATATGGATGAATATTTACAAAAATATAAATTATCTAGATTAACAGTAGAAGAAATAGAATACTTAAATAATCCCATATCAGAAAAAGTAATTAAACAAGCCATCAAAGAACTCCATTAGAAAAAACCCCAGGACCAGATGTATTCACAATGAATTTGACCAAAACTTCAAAGAACAACTAATTCCAATACTATACAAACTATTTGACATAATAAGCAAAGAAGGAGTTCTACCAAATATGATACTGATCCCAAAGCCAGATAGACCAAAAACAGAGAAAGAAAACTACAGACCAATCTCCTTAATGAACATAGATGCAAAAAACTTAAACTGAATACTAGTAAAAATACTCCAGCAAGTGATCACGAGGGTTATTCATTATGATCAGGTGGAATTTATACCAGGAATGCAAGAATGGTTCAACATTAGGAAAACCATCCACATAATTGACCGTATCAACAAGCAAACTAACAAAAATCACATGATTATCTCAATAGTTGCTGAAAAAGCCTTTGACAAAATATAACACCCATTCCTCCTGAAAACCCTAGAAAGTTTAGGAATAGAAGGGCCTTTCCTAAAAATAATAAATGGTATATATCTAAAACCATCAGCAAACATGATTTGCAATGGGGATAAATTAGAAGCCTTCCCAATAAGATCAGGCGTGAAACAAGGATGCCCATTGTCACCTCTATTATTTAACATTGTATTAGAAACACTAGGAGTAGCAATTAGAGAAGAAAAAGAAATTGAAGGTATTAAAATAGGCGAGGAGGAGACTAAGCTATCACTCTTTGCAGATGATATGATGGTCTACTTAAAAAACCCTAGAGAGTCAACTAAAAAGTTAGTGGAAATAATAAACAACTTTAGTAAAGTTGCAGGATACAAAATAAACACACATAAATCATCAGCATTTAATTGCAGCAGGAAGAATTAGAGAGAGAAATTCCATTTAAAATCACCCTAGACAATGTAAATTACTTAGGAATCTATCTGCCAAAACAAACACAGGAATTATATGAACACAACTACGAAACCCTTTCCACACTATTAAAACTAGTTCTAAACAATTGGAAAAACATTGATTACTCATGGGTAGAAAGAGCTAACATAAAAAATGAGAATCCTACCCAAATTAATTTACTTATTTAGTCTTATACCTATCAAACTACCAAAAAACTTTTTTACCAAATTAGAAAAAAACTATAACAAAGTTCATTTGGAAGAACAAAAGACCAAGAATATCAAGGGGAATAATGAAAAAAAATATGAAGGAAGGTGGCCTAGAAGTACCAGATCTTAAACTGTACTATAAAGCAGTAGTCATCAAAACAATATGGTACTGGTGAAGAGAAAGAAGGGAGGACCAGTAGAATAGACTTGGGGTAAGTGATGTCAGCAAGACAGTCTATGATAAACCCAAAATACCCAGCTTTTGGGACAAAACCCCACTATTTGACAAAAACTGCTGGGGAAATCGAAAACAGTATGGGAGAGATTGAGTCTAGATCAACATCTCACACCGTATACCAAGATAAATTCAGAATGGGTGAATGACTTGAATATAAAGAAGGAAACTATAAGTAAATTAGATGAGCACAGAATAATGTATTTGTCAGATCTCTGGGAAAGGAAGGATTTTTAAAACCAAGCAAGAGTTAGAAAAAATTACAATATGTAAAATAAATATTTTTGATTATATTAAATTAAAAAGTTTTGTACAAACAAAACCAATGCTACCAAAATTAGAAGGAAAACAACAAATTGGGAAAAAATCTTTACAACAAAAAACTCAGAGAAAGGTCTAATTACTCAAATATATAAAGAGCTAAATCAATTGCACAAAAAAACCAAGCCATTCTCCAATTGATAAATGGGCAAGGGACATGAATAGGCAATTTTCAGATAAAGAATTCAAAACTATCAATAAACACATGTAAAAGTGTTCTAAATTTCTTATAATTAGAGAAATGCAAATCAAAACAACTCTGAGGTACTACCTCACACCTAGCAGTTTGGCTAACATGACAGCAAAGGAAAGTAGGGAATGTTGGAGGGGATGTGGCAAAACTGAGACATTAATGCATTGCTGGTGGAGTTGTGAATTGATTCAACCATTCTGTATGGCAATTTTGAACTATACTCAAAGAGCTTTTAAAGACTGTCTGCCTTTTGATCTAGCCATCGCACTGCTTGGTTTATACTCCAAAGAGATAATAAGGAAAAAGACTAGTACAAAAAAATTTATAGCTACACTCTTTGTGGTGGCAAGAAATTGGAAAATGAGGGAATGCCCTTTGATTGGGGAATGGCTAAACAAATTGTGGTATCTGTTGGTGATGGAATATTATTGTGCTCAAAGGAATAATGAACTGGAGGAATTCCATGTGAACTGGAATGATGTCCAGGAATTGATGCAGAGTGAAAGGAGCAGATCCAGGATTACATTGTATACAGAAACTGATACACTGTGGTATAATTGAACATAAGGTACTTCTCTACTATCACCAATGCAAGGATCCAGAGCAAGGCTTAGGGACTTATGAGAAAGAAAACTAGCAGCATTCAGAGGAATAAATGTGGGAGTAAAAACAGAAGAAAAACAACTGTTTGAACACATGAGCTGATGGGGATATTATTGTGGAGGTTGATGCTAAACGATAACTCTAGTTCAACTATCAATAATATGGAATTAAGTCTTAATCAATGATACATGTAAAACCCAGTGGAATTGTGTGTCAGCTACAGGGGGTTGGCGGGATTGGGGGAGAGGGAAAAACATGAAACATTTAACTATGGGAAAATATTCAAAATAAAATAAAAATTAAAAAAAAAGAAGAGTTCTCGAAACTCTTAATACATGATCTAAGGGGCATCTAAGGGGCATCTAAGGGGCACAGACCTGGCAAATATTTAATAACTAGCTTTATGGGGAAAATGTACAGAAGATACACTTTAAAATTGAATCTGTAGCAGTAACCTTTCCTTTATCGCCTTATAAAATCTTAACAACAGACGAAACAATCAATCAAAGCCTGATTTTAACTTAAAAATTAACATTTGGCTTTGACCAGATGGTTAGAACTGGCTCCAGCACACCCCTGCTTGGGGGGTATTTGTCCATTTCCTAGGAATAGTAGAGTCAGGAAGATTTCTGCTAATATCTCCCCTGTGCCAAAGTGGTGAGATTCTGAGTAACAGCAATAGCAGACATTTTTATGGCTTTTTAAGGTTTCCCAAAAACTATTACTTTTATTATCTTGTTTTATTCTCAGAATTATTTTCAAAGGTAGGCACTACTATCACTCCTACTTTATAGATGAAGAAACTGAGGCAAAAAAGAAATTAAAAGAATTTGCCCAAGATCACATAATTAGTATGTTTTTTAGAGACAGGATCTGAACTCAGGTCTTCCTTACTTCAAGGACAATTTTCTCTCTGCCATATCACCCAGTTATTTTGACAATAGTAATAATTAAGGAAGATGATGATGGTAATAAAATAATGAAAATAACAATATCTAGCTTTTAGAGAGTATTTCAAGACAATTAGGTGACCTGGGCAAATCACTTCATCATTTTCTTCCCTAGTATCTTTATTTGTAAAATGTGGATAATAATAGTACCAACTTCCTAAGTTGTGCAAATAAAATGAAGTATTTGTTAAACATTTTTCAAATCTTAAAGGATAAATGCCAGTCATTTATTATAATTGTAATATACAATTAATATATAATATAGTATATAATCTGTTATATGTATTCATATATATTATATATTCTCATATATAAATATATAACACATTTATAATGTAAATATAATTTATATATAAACCTAATAGAAATATGTAAAGATCTGTAATTTAAACATAATTTAAATGTAGATTTTTAATACATAAAGATTTATATCTTAAATATGTATTTTATATAAATTTATTTGTAACATATGAAACATTTATAGTTTGAATATAATTTGAATACATATTTTGATATAAATATGTCTATAATATATATAATTTAAATGTTTCTATAGAATATATTTATATATTTCATATAAAATTTTACATAAAATTTTACGTTTACATAAAATGTTATAAATATATAAATATAGAATATTTATAATACAAAAATATTTAAAATGTGTATATATATAACTATAGTTATTAATGTTTTCAAAGAGTATATATTTATATATGAGAATATATAAGAATTTATATAATATATGAGTAGCCCATAGAATAGGTAGATTTCTAAGCAAGGGAAAACAAGGTTCTGTGCTCACTGCCTTTCCTCTCCATCCCTGTCTCCATCCCATCCAACTTCTACCAACAATCCAAAGAAGAAAGCCTTGCTAAAACCTACTTCTGGGCATGACATGATACAGCTATTGAAAGATGGAAAACTAATTCAAGTATCAGATGTATTGTGAACATGCTAAGAAAGTCTGGGATAGGAAGTGATGGGAGATAGGGATAGGGAGAAGTGGGAGAATGAGAGAAAGGGAGATGGAGGAATAGGAGGGATCGGAGATAGGGATGGGGAAAGGGAGGGATGAGAGATAGAGGTAGTAGGGATAGGAGTGATGGATGGGAGATAGGGATATGGAGGGATGAGAGGGATGGGAAAATTCCCATGATCCCAAGTCACTCAGTCTTGGGCCACAGGATGATTGCATGAAATATCAGACAAAGAGCAGTGGATATGGAATGAGAGGCCCTGAATTCTAATTCTGATTATTTTTTCCTATGTTACCTTGGATAAGTAACTTAATCTTTCTTGTTCCTTCTGTAAGGAACCTATCCCAATCTCCTCGATGCTAGTATCTCCCCTCCATGGATTATCTTCAATTTATCCTGTACTGGTATCTTGTTTGTATGGTATTGTTTGCATGTTGTCTCCCCCATTACACTGTAAGCTACTTGAGGGCCAGGGTTGTGTTTTGACTGTCTCTGAATTCCCAGCACTTAGCATAGTACCTGGCCCATAATTGGTGGCTTTTCAATGCTGATTGATTCACTGTGTACAGACTTATTTTTTTCCCTTTCCATTATGAAATGAAGGAACTGGAATGGATGAAATGTATATTCATTCTATAAATGAATGAATGAATAAAACATTTATTAAGCACTGAGAATACACCTCCACGGAGCTCACATTCTAATGGGAGAGACGTGTGCTATGGAAGATTTCAGCTTCAAGTTGAATAAAAATGGTCCTCAGGGTGAAATGAAAAAGTAGTGATGCCTTTCATTTAACATCATTAACACTGATTAAATTGTATTATTTTCTGATGTTGAACCATTGGATAGTGCCAAGGATTCTGGTAGCAAGAATTTCTTTTCTGGACCTTCCATAGGTGAGTCTCCTGAAGACTCAGGATGCATCACCACAAGGATGGCATCCCAGGATGATGGAAGAGAGAACTGGGTAGAAAGCATTGCTATTCTCCAGACTTTTGGGTTCAAGGGTCTAGGCTGTCTCCATCAGGGTCTGAGGGGACATAGTAGGTAAGATGGTGGTGTTGGTTTGACTTGCTTGACCCTTGTTGCCTCCTATCTCTCCCTGAGAGAGTCATGTTGCCTCTGTTAGGCTGGCATGACTGCCTTCTGTATGGCAGCTAGTTGGGGGTTGATAAGAATGGCTGACCACTTCTTCCTCTCTAGATCTCTGAGGGCAGGACTGAAAGCAAAAATGGTGATCTGGGAGAGGGATGGAATTTCCATTCCCAGGGCTATCTGCTTGTCAGTGGCAGTTGGTCAGCATCTCTTGCTAGTAGTGTTGAAGAATGTGAGCTCCTTCTCTACAAAGATTTCTCCCCTTTGGTAGTAAGGGCTTGGCTAGAAGTAGCCAATGTGAAGGAGAAATTGATCCAAATTGCTAATAATATTGATAGGAACTGGCAAAGATGGAAAAGTCAATGTAGGAGGGACTTTGGAAGACCAGGTACACCAATTAATACCCTGATGGTAGGACCATGAATTTGCCCAACAAATATGGAAAATAATTTGGGATTATTTGAGGAACGAAATGCCTACCATTGACCAAGAGCTCCCATTGCAGGGCATATAACCCAGGAACATCAAAAGTAGAAAGAAAAGGCCCCACATGTACTAAAATGTTCATGACATCACTTTTTTATTCATTATTTTAATCTTGAAGAAAAGGTAGATGTCAGGCAAATTGCAACTAGTAAAACTATTCCAAGCAACTCCAATTCTAAACCATTTTTTAAAGAGTTGAGTGGTTTATTATTCAGGTGTTTTTTTTTAATGCGTTCAGTACCTACTGCTATATACCTCCTACATGCTGGATAATTTGAAGATTATCCACACACGTAAAGCATTCAGTGAATCTTTATGTATGGTGCCTTTGTATCCATTAGAGAAAGTAGGTAACAACAACAAAAATCACAAACATTTAAATCTGTCTTTAAAAAAATTCTTTCTTTTTTCAACTGTTTTCAACTATAAAACTAATAATTTGGGTCTTTATTGTACCAGAGTGGGCTTGGAAGTGTTCTCAGGACTGAAACGAGGTGGCTTTTGATTCCTTTTTTTTTCCTTTGGTGAAAACATTTTGATTGAATAGGTTAGAATACAAACTTCTTTGAGATTTTTTTAACTTACTAGTCTTTCCTTTTTCATTTGGACCAAAAAACATGCCAATTGAAATAATGTCTCTTAAATAAATGAAAGTGTTTTTGTGTTCCCAGGTATAGAACCAGCTTATCACCTTTTTTTTCTTCCTCTCTCCTTTCTGTGTTGATTCCAAGTGAAAAAAATATTCTTTTGTAATTCATTACTACATATTGTATTAATATTATTAACTGTTAACCACATATTGTATTAATATGAAACAACACAATGGAGGGGTCAGGAAAGGATTTTCTGTGAATTCTCCCTCCTGCCCCTCTGCCTACACTGCATCCTGTCAATGCTTAGTGGAACACAGCAGGCTCAACTGATGAGACATCATCATGTGGACCCTCGAATCAAGAGAGATGTAATTGGGGACATGTTGGGAGTAGCAAAATAGAAAACACCAGCAGTTATAGAAGAACTGTCTGGGGGATAAGAAAGGGAAACAATTTTAAATCAAGTTTGCTAGAAAAAAGTCACAGATGGAAGGCGAGTTCACATTTCATTTACATGGAAAGTGGATTCGAAGTTGCATTTCCAATTTTTTAATACCTGAAGAAAAGATGAAACACAAATAATTGTTTTTAGAAGGACTAGACTAAGTCTCAAAGGGACATTTATTAGTTTTGTTTTTTACACTTTGGACATTTCAATTTGCTGCCCTTGGCTTTTTTCCTGCCTATTGGGTTCAACCCATCTTCCTTAACCAGAAGGTGACCTCTTTGAGGTGTGGAGGGGAAGTCTCTCTAGCTATCTGTGTGTGATAGCCTCTTGGATTGTGGTGGGGTATTTGTATTGTATTATTCATGGTTTAATTGTGTCTGGAGGCTAGCACCATGTAAGTATATCTCATAACTAATTCTGATTCTAAATGGTATTTATCTTTCCCTTCTTTTTCATGTTCCCTTCCCCCTGGCCCCTGGTCCTTTCCCCTCTCCTCTTCCTCCTCCCCTTTCATCTAAATTACCTCTATATAGGAAACCTGTCTACATTTTGGGTTCCTCAATGCCTGTCTCTTAGAGCTCCCATGATTAAGTTGAATTGATAAAAGAGAAAGTCCCTGCTTTCAAAGAACTTATATTTTAATGGGGGGAGATGAAGAGTGTTGGCCATATTTGGGTTTGGTCATTTAAAGAGATGGTGGATGAAGCCCTTAGAAAGTCCCTGGATACACACTGCTCAGAGAGCAGTGATAGAGATTATTTGATTCTGGGTCTGAGCCCAGAATTGGGAAGCAAGGATTGGGGTGAAGAATAAGAGCCAAACCTAGATTTTGAGTGTATCTGAGGCAACCACAACTGAGAGTAGCAAGGTCCAGGGAGTGAACCTTTATTCTCCATGTTTGATACCAGCTCCATGCACTCAGCACATGTATGATGATGAATGCTTTAAGTCTATTTATTTAAAAAGCATTTAGCAAAGTACCTATTATATGACAGAAATTGGAGAGACAAAAATAAAAAGTCACTGACCTCAAGGAGTGTACATTCTTTATTGTATAATTGAATTATTTATATGTATGGAAAAGAACATCTATACAGATAATTAAATAGAAAAGGTGTATCAAGTAAACAACAATAATAACACCCAGCATTTATATAACACTTTAGCCCACAGCTAAATTTCTGAAACTGAATTTGAATTTAGCTCTCCTTGAGTCCCAGTATGATGCTCTGTCCACTGCATCACCTAGCTGCCTTAACAGTACAATGGGATCAAACACAATGACCAATAATGATTTTACCTCTATCTCTGTGCCTTTGCTCCTGTCTCTTCTGCTGAAGATGAACACCATCTATTAAAATCACTCTTTTCCTATTTTAGGATTAGCACTCTCTATAAAACCTTCCTTGGTTCTCCTATCGCTTCCCTCCACCAAGGTGAAAAAGATTGTTTCCTCCTTAAATTTTCCTAAATATTTTGCTTGCAGTCCTCCTTTGTTATTCTCTTAATCTCTTTTATGGTTTCTTTAATTCCTCCCTCCCTCCCTCCATCCCTTCCTTCCTCCCTTCCTGCCTCCCTTCCTTCCTCCCTTCCTTCCTCCCTTCCTTCCTTCCTTCCTTCCTTCCTTCCTTCCTTCCTTCCTTCCTTCCTTCCTTCCTTCCTTCCTTCCTTCCTTCCTTCCTCCCCCCCCTTCAGTTAGATAGAAAGCTCATGGGAATGAAGGGAGTTTTCATTTTTCCATAGAGCATCATTCACAGATTTCCCTAATCATGGAGTAACTCCATTCCTTCCTAAACACCAGGGTCCTACTATAGAAAGGGGGAGAACTCACTGTTCTTTCTGTAAACTGAGCTTTTCCCCAGTGGATATTGTCTAGGAAAAAACGAGTTCCAAGCCCTGGTTTTCAAAGGTATGTAGTATGGCTATTGACTACCCATTGACCTTCTCTTTCAAAGGAAGCACTGAGACATTGGGAAAAAAACTTGGATTCAAGTCTAGCCGTTAGTATTTAATCTCTCAGTTTTGACATTTTTTTAAGATTATAAGGTGCAGAGATGCTGCAAACTCCCATTATTAGATGGTGTTTCCTCTTCATTATCTGGGAGTTAATTATCTTTGTGAGTCAGTTAACAAACATTTATAAGAATTTATTTTGTTCCAGGCACTGTGATAAGTTCTGGGAATACAAAGAAAGGAGTAGTATGTTTTTGGGAAATTTCCTGCTACTTTAGAACTCAAATTTTATGGAAGAGACAATGTGAAAAATATTGTACATATAAGATATATGCAGTACTCAGCTCCCTCAGCAATTTTTATTTCCTTTTGTCAACATTTTGGGGATAGCATCATCAAGGCATATTGTGTTGAACTTGAGCTTGTATTCAAGAAGATCTAAGTTCGGATCCTGCCTTTGAGAAGGTGCTAGCTGTAGTTTTTGAGATCCAGGCAGCTAGCTTTGGGATTTGTGATGTTGTGCCAGCGGGATGGATGTCTGTGTCTGGATTTTCACAGGAATCTGTGTTTGTAGGGGGACTCTCAAGGATGTTTACTGCAGACAGATCCTTGTGTTCTCACAGCCTCCTGTTTGGAAGGACTAAGGCAGGAGGTGCAGATGGTTAGGGGGTGTTGCAGAGGATGGGAGAAAGGGGCAATGCAAAGGCAGACGACTCTGGGATTTGTGAAAACAATCTGTGGGTCCGATGTGGGGTTAGGCTAAGGACAGGTATGAACATACAGGACCAAGTTCATCACTGCTTCTGGGCTTTGGCTGTGATTTTTAGAAGCTGTGTCACTTGTGGGGGGGGGGCTATGCACCACCTTCTCCTACTTTAGGAAAAAAAAGTATAATTGGAGTTAGAGGACCGAAGTAAGCCCCAGGTTCATCTTTTTCTGTTACCACCTACAAGATCTCAACTGTGTCACTGAGCCTGTGGACCTCTGTTTCTTCATCCTTTAAAATGAAGGGGTTAAACCAGGGACTTCCACACTCTCAAACTGGACTCATGATCCTCTGAAATCTCATGGTTAGAAATTCTTTCCTTTGGCTTAAGGCTTCTTCCTCTCTCTTAAATACAAATTTTCTTTAGGATGGTAAGACATTAAGCACTATCAATGGAATAAACATTTATTAGTGTCAGAAGCCTTTTCAGATCCCCTTGAGGGCTATAATGCTTTCTCTCTGTGGATTTTTTCCAATTTATCCTGTTTGTACATAGTCCTTTGCTTCTTGTCTCTTCCATTAGATTGTGAGCTCCTTGAGGACAGGGACTTAGCTCTTACATTTCATCATGTGCCCATTGCTTAGCATAGTGCCTGGCACATGGCTAGCACTTGATAAATAAATCTTTATTGACTTGACTCACTGATTTTCACCTCATCAAACTTGGGAGATGGATAAAACATATTTCAAACGATCATAGACTAAGAGTGGGAAGAAACCTCTGAGGTCATCTAGTCCAACCTTCTTATTTTATAGATAAGGAAACTGAGGCCAAGAGGTGGTAATTCTCTTCTACAGCTAATAAATGTAAGAGCTGGGACTCCAAAAGGGGTTTCCTGATTCCATGTTCATCTGTTCATTGTATGGACCCTGGACTTTCTTTAAAACCAGTGCTCAGCAATGGGCACCTTGTAAATCATGGTTTTCAGGCTTTTCACAGGGCTGTTATGAGGAACAAATGAGTTAATAGGTGTGAATGTGCTTTGTAAACTGCAAAACTCAATATAAATGTAAAGTTGATGGAGTCAAGCTCTGTGGGATTGGGATCAATTTTATCCTGTGTGACAAGCATGAATCACGTCTACTGGACCTTGCTTTTAAAGTGAATTACACACCTCAGTGGACTACAGACACAATAAAAAATACAGCACAATGTTCAAAAGCTAAAGGAAGGAGAAAGGGAGGCATCTACACACTATAAACATTTTTCACTTCTGTTTGATTGCATTGTCTATAAGCTAAAATACTGGACCAAAGTTAATAAGATGCAATTCCTAGGGATAAATGTAAAGTCTCATCCATGGGCTCAAAAAATCATCTTTGTGATTATGATAAGCAGCTATTCTTCTTTGGGCAAGGTTTGAACTAGGTCACTGTGAGTCTTTGCCAACTCTGAAAATCTGTGATTAGACCAAGATGGGGCTTTGGATGCTGTTGCAATAAATCTTCTATAATGAGAGTCTGAGGCACAAAATGCCTGAGCTTATCTATTTATTGATAAGGCTAGTGGTTACCAACAATAGAGGCCAGTGGTCCCTCAGTAACCAAAGACCCCTGATGCAGTTAGAATAGCTTTTAAAATATAGTTCAGTGGTTACATAAGGTCAAGAAATATCTCTCAAATTAAGATTGCAATTGATTCTTGATTATGTTGTCTGATCACCTAATCATGACTTTTAACCCATCATAGCACCCAGAAACCGAAATTAAGCCAGCATCCTCTTGGCATCATCATGACTGGAAAACCCAAATTAGGCTAACATCCTCTTGGAAGAATCAACCCTATGGCATTCTCCCACACTTTCCAGAATTCCTGGTGTTGTGGAAGGGGGCATAGAATTAGTCTTCTCCCTGGAACATTCTCTGGAAGGTCTTTTGTCTACCTTTTCCCGTACCAGCAGAATCCAGCATAGGAAAACATCTTGTCACTAGGTTGAATCATCCTTCATCCATCTTTCTTATCTCCTTCAACTGGCATCTTGTTTTTCTTGCTTATTGAGGGTTGTCATTAGATCTGTGCCTTAATATTCTAAGCTTTGAAGCCTTAAAGCTTACTTACATTGATAAAGCTTGATTATAATGGGTGCTATTATGATTAACAAAACTCTTAACTATAAATCAGTAGTCAATAATCAATTTGACAGTGTGTGACAATTTTACCAACAGATAACAGTATAAGTTTAAATTCTAACCACCTGAACAAATATTTTATTCTTTAATTTTCTTATTTTAATTTAACAAATTTTAAACATAAAATATATACGATTACAAGGGAAGCCAATTATATTCAAATGTAGTTATTAAACTTTTAGAAAATACAAATTCATGAACCCCAGTTTAAGAAAGCCTATACCATTGGGATACAACATATAGGTTATTGGAGGAAAGAAGGTGAAGGACTGGCAAAGGTTTCATAGGGAAGATGGAAGCTGAGCTAAGCTTTGAAGGAATGTAAAAATTATGAGAAATGTTGATGAAGAAGGAAGGCAGTGCATTCTCAGCAGGACAGTCTGTATCAAGGCATGGGAGTGGAAGATAAAGTGCCAAAATTGGGGAGTAGGCAGTTTAGCTAAAATGTGGAATGTGAAGGGGATTAGTATGAAATAAGCCTTTTGAGTGATCTTCTAGAATGTCTTCAGTGCCAGGGAGAGGAGTTTGTATTTTATCCTAAAGACCACTGAAAATGAGAGAGCACAAGGCCACAGCTGTACCTTAGGAAGATTATTCTGTCAGTGGTATGGGAAACCACTGGAGAATGAAGACCATTGAAGAGGTAGTTCTTCATGTGGGGAGAACTTCAACTAGGGTGGAAGTGATAAAAAATGATGAGAGTGTTGATGGATGAGAAAAATGTGGTCTTGGAAACACCAACAAGGCTTGACAACTGCTTGATTATAAGAAGTCAAGGAGAAATAAGTGCCCCAAATGACTCCATGTCTGGGAACCTGAGTCATGGGAAGAAAGGCATGCCTTACTTACCTGGGACTGAGAGGTTTGGAGAAGGGTTTGATAATTGGGGAAGGGAAGAAATGGGAATAAACATCAGTGTCAAAGCTCCCACTCCCTTGAAAATAACTTTGCATTATCTCATCTATCAGTGAGGAAAGACCTAATGGAGCCAAGGAGACCTACCTTATACTGGGAAAGAAATTAGACATTCTCTCATGAGATCAGAGTGAGGAGGGAGGACATTGCCAGACCCCTGCCATTGTAATCCCAGCCCCAAATAATTTCCCAAGGCAGCCAGAGTACACCAAAGTACCTGATGAGGAGAAAGAGAATCTGAGTGTACAGAAAGTATGTCCAAGGCTGATTTTGTTCTTTCCATGTCATTAACTAATATGTAAAACCCCCTTTAAAAACACATTTCTTGTAACTCACAACTGGTCCATAAACAGGATTTTGAAACAACATGGTGTGTTTTTTAAGATCAGAAGGGCATTTAAGCAGCATTTTATCAGAGAGGGAACCATTGTTTTATTTCACATTTCTGGAGATATGTTATATTATATAATTATATATGATTATTATATTGTATGTAAAATTATCATATATTCATATATTCATGTTATATATACTAATTATGTATATAATTATTGTATAGATATATGTGTATAAATGTATAAATATTTATATGTATATATGTATATATTATTTAATTTTTTATTTATGGCCACTGGGAAATAAATGCTATTCTTAATCTCAGTTTTATAGATGAGTAAAAGCAAGGCTGAGAAAAGTTAAGTGACTTACCCAGGGTCACACAACTGGTATCTGAGAGAGAACTTGAACTCAGGGATTTCTCATTCCAAATGTGGCACTCAACCCACTAGGTCTCCTAGCTGCCAACTTTCCTCTGAGCCCTTGTATGCAAGTCAGTAAATATCTCTGGATGCAGTTTCCTTGTTTGTCAAATGAGATGGTTTCCTTAGATGACCAGTAAGGCTCCTTCTAGCTCAAAGTCTCTGATTCCTCAGATTCAAGTTTTTGCCATCCTTTTTCCTACCAGCAGGAAAAGTTATGTGATTTTACCCTAGTTTGGAAGACGGTACCATTCTGTAACAGGACTATACCTGGCATCTTCCAGGACCCATCAATTATAAAACACTCAAAGACACTCTTTTTTCCAACCATGCCCACACTTTTCCAAATCAGATTTGGGGCATTCTATTTCTTGATTTGTGCAGCCAAAGCAAGGTGATTTTCATGAGCATTTATTTGAAGAATCTGGAGATAGAATGATGACAATTCTTTTTTATTTCCTTTGACCATTTGATTCAGTGAGCTGAATTTGATCCAGAAGCCCTAGTGGCTTAAGAGCAGTGACCTCTTTTGGGTGAATGAAATCATGTGTTTCCCATTGCCGAGAAGATGGCCTGATTTTAAAGTGATGTTGAAAAGGATAGAAAATCAGCCCAAATGTTCATCTTAATTTTTTCCCTTGGATTCATTATTTTTTTGAAAAAGACATTTAAAAACAAATGATGCCAATCTTGTTCCAGACATACTTTCAACATCAAACATTGGAAGGTTTGGGGGAAGTTAAATTATTATCCTTGTATCCTGCAAACTCTCTATTACATCCAAATTTGATGCAGTTTTAGTTAATGAGAGATGTTAATATTCTGATTCATTACTTGCCTACTTAATTAGGAACACTTGACTTTATGTACCCATTTGTCCAATTTACACACACAATTTTTTCAGTTAAATAAAATGATGTTTGAGGTATCTAGACCTTTTTACTTTTTGAAAATTACCTTTTGGATTTTCTTATGGCTCAACTCAAATCAACTTCTACAATTGTGCAGGGACAAGTTGGCAACATAGTATAGGAGAAGCAACATAATAATAATATTTAATAACATTTTTATTGCTTATGTTGTACCAAGCACTATGCCAAATAATTTACAATCATTATCTTTTTTTGGTTTTTGCAACCTCCCTGGGAGGTAAATGCTATTATTATCTCATTTTACAGGTGAGGAAACTGAGGCAAACAGGATTAAGTGGTTTGTCCAAGATCCCACAATAAGTGTCTGAGACCATCTCTGAACTCAGGTCTGGGATTCTATCCAGTGTCCCACCTAGCTGCAAGGGACTTTAGAGGTCCCTTAGCCCAATGCCTTTGTTTTAAAGATAGAAAAAAATGAGGCTTAGAGAATTTAAGACGTTTTTCTCCTGTTAAACAGGCAGTAGATGGCAGGATCTGGTTTCAGATTCAGTTCTATGACTCCCAGATTCAGTAATCTGAGTTCAAGAATCTTTCCACTGTTCCATGCTGCCTCCTTTAAGTGCCATTCTTTCCTTTCAGACAACAGGAGATCTAGTCTATCACTGAATGATTCATACTTGTTCCATTTTGAAATATGTCATGAAAGGCATTCATCTTTTTCACTTCTTCACATCTCCTAAAGAGCAATTTCTTGGAGAAAATGAAATTAATCAAGTGAACATGTGCACTGCATATCTATGACTAAAATGAATCTTTAAGTTGGGTCTTTGGGCTTTGGGGGAAGGGGGTTGATGCTCCATCCCAAGGGCAGAAGGAGTCGTCATATATGTCATTGCTTTTGACCTTGATAGTTACTGTAGTGACCTTGATAGAGAATGGAGGCAAGGGGGATGAGTGAGGGTGGACCATTTTTCCAGAGTAGCTTTGCAGGAATGATGGACTATCTTGTAAAAAGCTCACTTGTCCCCTTATTTGGGGGTACACAATGAAAGAAATGGAGCATTTTTCAGTGCTGGTCTAAAGGTGTTAAAGATGTTGAAGATACATTGGAGTTGTATTTCTTCCTAGGTTTTCCTCACTTCCTTTCTGGGTTATTTTCTTAATGCATCCAAGATAAAGAGAAAGGAGAACTTGGCTGTGTTTGAGTATTTTTTTAATAGTGGGAAGGTGTGCTGTTATATGATTATATATTTGGAGCTGGAAGGGATCTTAGCATCCATCTGGTTCAACTCCTTGTATTTAACTAATCCCAGATACTGAAACAGAATTAGCAAACATGATGAGACAGCAATCCCAATCTAAGAAAAGAAATTAAATAAGGTTGTCAACTGAGACTTGGAAGTGGAGACCCATGACTGGAAGATAACCCTGGAAGAGTGTATATTATTTGTTATTATTTTTTATATTTTTTATTTTTAAAAATATTTTTTTCCATGTTTACATGATTCACTTTCTTTCCCTCCCCTTTTATCTCCCCCCTCCCATAGCCAATAAGTGATTCCACTGGTTTATACAAAAGTTACCATTTGATACATATTTCCATATTATTCATTTTTGCAATAGAGAAATCTTTTGAAACCCAAACTCCAAATCATGTAACCATATGCACAAGTGTTAAGTACTATGTTTTTCTTCTGTATTTCTGCTCCCACAGTTCTTTCTCTGGGTGTAGATTGCTTCTTTCCATTAAATTCCTCTGGATTGTCCTGGGTCATTTTGTTGCTACTAGTAGCAAAGTCAGTTACAATTGATCATGCTACAATGTATCCATCTCTGTGCACAACATTCTTCTGGTTCTTCTCCTTTCACTCTGTATCACTTCCTGGAGGTTGTTTCAGTTCACATGGAATTCCTCCAGTTCATTATTCCTTTCAGCACAATAGTACTCCATCACCAACAGATACCACAATTTGTTCAGCCATTCCTCAATTGAAGGGCATCCCCTCATTTTCCAGTTTTTTGCCACCACAAAGAGTGTGGCTATGGATATTTTTGTGCAAGTTTTTTCCCCTTATTATCTCTTTGGTGTACAAACCCAGCAGTGGTATGGCTGGATCAAAGAGTAGGCAATCTTTTAAAGCCCTTCATGTATAATTCCAAATTGCCCTCCAGAATGGTTCGACCAATTCACAACTCTACCAGTAGTGTATTAACGTCCCAATTTTCCCACATCCCCTCCAACATTTATTACTTTCCTTTGCTGCCATATTGGCCAATCTGCTAGGTGTGAGGTGGGCACTTCAGAGTTAAGTGTATATTATTTTAAAAAAACATGGGAGCAAATGAGGAATTTGGGAGGATGTATGCTTATGGTATATTCATTTTATTCATGGCTCAGCCCCCTTCTTTATGAGGCCTTGTTCAATTCCCATTTTCTAATGTCTTCCTCCCAAAATCACTTTGTATTTATTTCTCATTTTCCTATATATGCACACAGGTTTTATCTCCTGATAGAATATTATCTCTTTGAAGGCTGGGACTGTCTCATTTTTTGCCTTTATATCCCCACTGCCTAACACAGTGCCTGGTGTGCAATAAGTGCTTTACAAATATACTTGGGGCAACTAGGTGGCTCTGTGGATAGAGAACCAGACATGGAGAGGGAAGATCCTGCGTTCAAATCTAGACTCAGACACTTTCTTAGCAGTGTGACCCTTGGCAAGTCACTTAAGTCCCATTGCCTAACCCTTACTGCCTTGGAACTAACACACAGTATTCTAAGACAGAAAGGTAAGGGCTTATATACATACATATGTATACATATATACATATCTATCTAACTGTCTATCTACCTATCTATCTGTCTGTCTATCTAATTTATGTCTATCTGTCTATCTATTTATCTGTCTGTTTGCCTGTCTACCTCTCTGTCTGTCTGCCTGTTTGTCTTTCTGTCTATCTAAATATACATATGTACATATATGTAGATACTTGTTGATGACTTGATTGATTGTTCATTAGCTGTATGACCATGGGGCCAAGTCACCTAAACACTCTGTATTTCAGGTCACTCTCTAGTAGTGATTTATCAAATTATGGACAGATTATAGCAGGTTATAGGTGGAGGTGTTCTTGGCAGCATGAATTCCCCACACTCATGAAATCTGTCATTAGGAGCAGATTTTCTTGAAACTTATAGACTCCTACATCTTCTGTCCTTCAAAGGTCTGTAATTTTGTGGGTGTGGGTATTCTTTCTTCTGAAACAGATGGCAGCCTTCTCTAACTCACTAAATTATTTTTTGAGAATGACTTTGCAAAAAAACAAAACAAAACACAAATGGAACAAAATCTGATCCTCTTAGAGCCAATTTGGCAATGACCTTCTTGGAATTTAGCTAGGATGAACCACACCCCCTTATAAATACATTAGGGGTGCTCCTTGGAGTTATTCTCACTTTAAGCACCTGGAAGAGCTCTCCCTCCATCATCAAGTCTTTGATACCCTAGGGTTGCTTCCACACTAGGTGGGGTAGGATTTTGGTATATAGGAGATTGGTTAATCAGTTATTCAACAAGTATTTATTAAGTAGCTACAGTGTGCTGGGTACTTTCTTAGTCTTTGGATTTACAAAGAGAAAAATGAAAATATTCCCTACTCTCAAGGAGTCTGCATTTCATATAGAGAGATATCATGCATACATGTGAGTATATGCAAGGTAATTTGGAGGAAGAAACTTGCAGCTGGAAGGAATCAGGAAAACTCATTTAGGAAGAGAATGACTTATTCATAGGTAACTTTGCCCATTGTCTAAATAGGGATAATAATGATATTTTATAAACTTTAAAGAGGGATGGAAACATCAGCAACTATTAGCATAATTAATGGAATTAATGAGTTCCCCAACAGACTGTGGGGATGGGAAGAGAGGCAAGTTGGGAGACTTCCATTGTTATTAATGGAATTCACCATTCTGAAGATCCATTTTGCATATACACTGTTTATGTGACAGGATAAACTTAGGGAGAGAATGTGGATTGCTCACCCCAGCCTTTCATTACTTTTGGAAGCAATTGAAAGTACTTATATTTTTGATGATGTTTTTTTTCCCCATCACAGTTAGAGATGCCTCAGGATGAACCTTCCCATATGATAAAAGCACCTAAACAGAACTCTACAATACAGCTTATGATAGTATATACTGTATTATGTCGTAGTCATCCCCTACCTTTCTGTCATCAATGGGTGATACATGTTTTATTTTCTGTTCTCTGTGGTCTTCATTGTTGTTGGTGGGCTTTTTTTTTTTGTGACCCTGAGTTCAACTTCCATTTAGCGATTTTTGCATTTACACATGGTTGTACTTATTGCATAAATTGTTTTCTACAACCATTAATGTTTATCTTCCCACACTTCTCTGGCTCACTCATAGTCATCCTTTCTTATTACAAAATTATTTCATTACATTCATATTCCATTTTGGGGGCAATTCATTGCATAGATAACTATATTCTTTCTATACTATAGTTTTTTTTTTTCCCAGAAATGGAAGTCAGACTCACTGGTCCATTGTTTGAAGACTCTACTCCCTTCATTTTTTTGGGGGGGGGAAATGGGGTCAACTCTGTTAGTTTCCTGTCTGAGAACACCTCTTTTGTTCTCCACAGTCTCCCAAAGTTCCTAGATGATCGCTCAGAGATCACATTGACCAGTTCTTTTAGTAGCTGAAGATGTCATTTTTTCCTGACTTGAACTCATCAAAGACAGCTAGGTACTCTGACCATTCCCTGCTTATCTGGGGTTTCAATTCCCTGCTAACCATTTTGGTTGCTACTGTTCTGCCCTTTCTGCTTCCAATATCCTTGACAGAGAAAATAGAAGCAGAATCTAAAGGCAGTTTTTAATCTCTGGCCACCAGCAAGATAATCACATCAATTCTGTCTCCAATATCTTGTGATTTGTACAATTTCATCCCTTTAAGACTTTCCATCCGGGTTCACCTCTTCAAATGTGATACCCATCCGTGCGCAGGATCTGTCTACAAATGCAGTACTCTGAAGCTCTTGCCTTTCCTTATCAGATACACAGTTGGAGTGTTATTTCCTTTTGGCCCATCTCCTGGGCTTCTGTCCACCCACTGACAAGGAGTGTCATCTCTCATGCTTCCTCTTTCATCTCCTTCTGGCCAGTTAATCAGTTAATAAACGTTTTTAATCAATCAAACAGCGTATAAGTGCTTACTTTGAGTCAGTTGCTGTACGAAGCACTGAAGATTATATATAATTGTGTTGTACTTATACATGTATATGTATACAACCATACACACACACACACATATAAAAGACAAAAATAATAATCCAACAAAATCTCTAAACCACACTTTCTGCTCTCAAGGAGCTCTCATGGAGACAGCAAGCAAACAACTATACACCAATAAGATACAGACAGGATGAATTTGAGATAATCAGTAGAGGGAAGACAGTGGTACTAAGGGAGTTCAGGAAAGCTTTCTTTTAGAAGGTGGGATTTTGTCTGGGATTTCAAAGGAGCCAGGGAAGCCAAGAGACAGAGAGGAGGAGGGAAAGAATTCCAGGCATGGTGAACAACTAGTTAAAATACATAGGAGCTGCGACGTTGAGAGAAAGGAATAGTAAGGAGACCCATGTCTCTGGATTATCTGTCATGTAGGGAAGGTTTAAGGTGTAGAAAGACTGGCAAGGTTAAGAAAGGAGCTTCTATGAGAAACTTTTCCCAATTCCCCTAAATTCTGATAATTCTCCTTTATTGATTATTTCCAGTTTATCTTGTATATCACATGTTTATACACGGTTGTTTAAATGTTGTGTCCCCAATAAGACCAGGAGTGTCTCCAGAATAGAGACTGTCTTTTCCCTTTTTTTGTAACCCCAGTACCTGACACATAGTAGGTATTTAATAGATTTTCTATTGACTGGGACCCTCAACAGTAATTGGAAACTTTGAAAGTGGAAAGTTTTTTGGGGAAAATGAGTTTAGTTTTGGACATATTGAGTTCAAGATGTCTATAAGACATCCAGTAAGCATTTGGAAATATTAAGCTTGAGATCAGGAGAGAAGATAGGGCTAGATAAATCAATTTGAGAATGATCAACATACAGATGATAATTGAATCCATTGAAGATTATGAGTTTATCAAGTAAAATACTTTAAAAGAAGAAAAGAAAATCCAAGACTGAGCCCTATGGGATACCTGCAGTTAGTGGGCATGGCATGGATGAAGATACAGGAAAGTGGACAGAGAAGGAGAAGAGAGGTAGGGGGCAGGAATCTTGACATGAAAACCTAGAGAGATGACAATACCAAGAAGAAGAGAGTGACTGAAATATAGTATCTAAGTGTATAGAAAGATAATCTAGAAAATTAGCACAAAGTTTTATTTTTCCCATTTTATAAATGTGAACACTAGGGCTCAGAAAAGCTATATGTCTTATGATTATAGGATAATAGATTTGGATCCAGACAGGATCCCAGAGACCACCATGGCCAGCTCCCTAATTTTTCAGATAAAGAAAATGAAGTGCAGAGGATGACTTGTTCAGGGTCATATAATATTAGATGGGTGATGCAGCAAACCAGACATCAAATCTGGTCTCAGACATTTACTAGCTTTGTGACCCTGGGCAAATCCTTTAACCTCTGCCCCAGTTACCTCATCTGTAAAATGGGGACAACAATAGCACCCACCTCCCAAGGTAATGGGATATTTGTAAAGTGCTTAACACATAGAAGGTGCCATATAAATTCTATGTACTATTACTACTACTACTACTGCTATTACTACTACTGCTACTACTACTGCTACTACTATTATTTTGTGGCCTCAAATTCAGGAGACTTTGCACAGTACCACATTCACACATCTAATTAGGGTCTGAGCTGGTATTTAAACTCCAATCTCACCTGACTTCATCTTTTGCTTTTCATTATATCCACCACCTCCAAATAAAGAAAACATTTTATACTCAACCAAATTTCTCATTTATATTTGCAGGAGAATTTAAACAAAAATAACCAGCAGCCACAGATGTATTTAGTTCATGTTTATTTGCTGATTCTTGATTCCTCAACTTGTTAAAGTTTCACTGTCCTCTTGACCAGATGGGGTCAGGTGGTGCAGCATACCAAGGCTGAGTCCTTTGGTGGACAAGAAAAGGTCACCATGACGATGTTTGGTTTTGGCCCTTTGGTAAATGTGGACCCAAAGATCTGTTCCTTTGTTTTCTTCCTGGCCACGGTTTAGCAGGGAGGCATTTCATATCTCAAAGCATTCGGTAGTGAAATTTAACTAGGAGCTGCTTATGAATCAAGCTGGCTAATGAATGTGATGACTGAAATAGAGCTGAGAAGACAGAGAAAGGAAGGAAAATTCCAATTGTGTCATCAGGAACTAAGGCAGAAGGCGGCGGGACAGTTCAGTAGCACAACAGGTGTTCAGACCTCCCTCATTTCAAGCCCACCACACAGTTGGTCACGACTTGATCTGATTGCCCAAGAAAGGACCAATCTGTTAAGGGAGAGAGCTGAGAGTAGCACCTGCCCACAATGGGTTCTGGTGTCTTCCTCCTATGGTTAATTTTCCTCATTTGTCTCAAGCACAAAATCCCACTTTCTTAGGATGAAGACAGGAAGCTCAGGCAAAATGGAGGACTGAGAAGTGATGTGTCACCCCGATTCTCACCCTTGCCACATCAGAACAAGATAGATGGTGAATAAAATAATTAAACTTCCATGAAGAAGAGGGGGAGAGAAACTTCTCTCCAGGCAGATTCTTGTGAAAAAAATAACTAAAGGTTGCATCATGAACCTGCTCTTCCTAGCTTTGCCCATTGTGACTGTCTTGTCAGCCTATATTTCTGACTTTGACTAGAGTAGGTTTACCATTGATGGTTTTTATGGAAGTGATGCAATATAACTCTACTTTATTTCTCATCTTTAAGTAGGTAAAAAAAAAAACTTTGGACTTGTCCAGCAAAAGAGAAATTAGGTAAAGAAGAGGGGTTGGGCAGGGAGAGAAAGGAAGGATGGAGACAATTTGAATCTCATAATTTTAGAAAATGTATATTGAAAATTATTATTACATGGAATTGGAAAAATAAAATCTCTTTTTTAAAAAATAAAAGAAGAGGGGCGACTACTGGAATAAGCCTAGTACAGAAAATAAGAGACTTCTCTCCTATGCCCAAGGAAAATGGAGCATAGATCCATTTATAGTCATATCTTTTTGGAGTTTCTGAGAAATCTCATCCAATCCTCACTCTGTTAACATGAGTAAGTAGTTGAAATTTCCTAGACCCCTAGTTTTCTGAATAGGGAAAAAAACTGACCATAATGATGAGATAGAATTTCCAAAAGACAGCAGTCTGATATAATGCCATCTAAATTAAAAGGGAAGGTGCGCATGTCAAGGCAAAGGGAGAGATGTTGGATGTAAGCTCAGCCACCAGAAATACAGATCAGCAGCAAGACTTGCAAAGAAAGAAAGAAAAAGGAATAAATAATTAAGAAGGGGAGACAACACAAAGAATAAGTACTTGACCTTAAATTCTAAGTTAAAAGGGGAAACAAGGCAATGACCACTATAATACCAGAAATGATGGAACAGAGGCAATAACTTCCACATTGATTTGAGAGATACATTTCAAAAACAATGGAAATTCAGGTAGAAATCAGGGACCTAAAAAAAGCAGTATTTTAGAAACTAAATATGGTGAATAGAGGCTCTGAAAAAGAGAATGACAGATCTGGATTTATTTTTTTGGATTTATTCACTTTCAGATTTATTCTATCTCCCTATCAAATCTTATTGTCCTCACCTGTACTCCTTACCAGCTTCAGATAACCATTTCCTCTTGTTTTCCTTTTCTTCTCTACCCCACCTTCCCCTTTCTTATCCCCACTCTCCCCGTTAAAATCTGCTTTCAGGAAAAGACTTATGATTTATTATTTATGCTTCAGTTGAAATTCAGGATACTATGCAATATTCCACAGTCTTCTACATTTTAAGTCATTTCTGCCTGTAAAATGAAAATCTGTATCCCATTTTGATGAAATTCCATTTATCAGTGAACTAGAGTTTGTGAGGTAGCCATAATTCCTGGGATATCTTTAAAATTACCCCATGTTGGTGCTGGAATAAAACCAATTTGAAGGTGAGCTGATTCCCAAATTGAACTGAAGGACTTAAGGATGGAAAAATCTTCCTGACATAATTGGGAGACCTAGTGAAACCACCTACTTCTACAAGGAGATATACCTCTTATACTTATATCCATCCATGTATAATAGAGTAACACATATTTTATTTTTAAATTTAAAAATAATTTCATTTCCCTAATTACATATGCAAATAATTTTTAATATTTCTTTTTTAGTTGAATATTTCAAATTCTCTCTCTCTCTCTCTCTCTCTCTCTCTCTCTCTCTCTCTCTCTTTCTCTCTCTCTCTCAGACAGTAAGCAATCTAATAGGGATTCACAATCATATGAAACACTTTTCCATATTTGTTATTTTGATAATCCATGTTTAAACAAAGGTAAATCATATATACAGAATTGGGTACAAAAATACAAATTCCATGCCTAAGTTCAGGATAACAATTGTCTAGTCAGAAGATGATAAAAATGGATAGAATTCTAGACCTGTGGTCATTAAAGACCTAAATTCAAATCCTTTCTCAATCTCTTATTGTCCATGTGACCCTGGGCAAGTCACTTAACTTTTATTTGTCTCAGTTTCCTCTTCTTAAAAATGGATATAAGTAATAAGATCTAATTCCCAGGGATATGGTAAGAATTAAATGAATTAACATATGTAAAGCACTTTGGAATGCTCATTCTTTCTCCATCTATATAAATGCTAGCTATTCTTATCAGGAGTGCTTATAAATTACTAAATATCCAGTATCATTTGACAATTGAAAGTCCTCCTCTAAATGAAGGGCTGAGCTAAGGTCTTAACTAAGCGTCCTTCAGTACTTATTTCAACTTCTCTCAATAAAAAGGTCTAGTGGGGGAAAAAATAGAGTTGGGAATGAGAAGAGCTGGCTTCTGGTGTTGATAGCCCCCAATTCACTGAGGTGGGTTACCTTAGTCTAATTGTATCATTTTTTTTCTATGCCTTCTTTCTTATATATGGCAGAGGGCTAGTGTAAATTTCTTTTATCTATTGGAGGCTGTGAATCTTGGATTTCATGACCCAGATTGATCAGACACCTAGCATAAACGTTAACACTCTTACAGGGCTATTACAGTCAGAACTGTAACTAGGGCAGGGTGACTTGGCTATTGTTTTATTCCTCAGGGTGCTCAGTTTTAGAGAATACTGATAGAACTTCCTTTCCATCTATAGCATAGAAAAATGCCTGAGTTTAGCATTTTTTTGAGCAAGGATAATTCTTGTAGCCCAGACAAACTTCCCTGAAATGGCCTCCTTGCCAACTGTCTCATAACCATCCCTGCCTTTGCCATAGGAATTGCCTTAGGCACATTCAAAAAATTACTATTTACATTTCTGATTCTAATGAGTAGGTAGTAGATGGAAAAGAGTTTTGGACAATGTAAAAGTAAAAAGAGAGTTATTATTTTAAAATAGTAAATATATTAAAATAATATTTATATATATTTCATTAAATATTTTCCAATTACCTATATACTTAACACTTGTTAAAAATCTCGAGTTCCAAATTCTCTCCTTCCTGCCCCTTTCCTATCCCTTAAGAAGGCAAGCAATATGATAATGATTACATTTGAAAGCATGCAAAACATACTTTGATATTAGTCCAAAAGAAAATACACACATAAAACAAAAAAAAATAAAGGAAATTTTTTTAAAAATTGACTTCAATCTGTACTCAGCGTTCATTGTTCTTTCTAGAGGTGGATGGCTTTTTTAATCATGGGTCCTTTGGAATTGTCTTGGGTCATTGTCTTGGACAGAGTAGCCAAGTCTTTCAGAAACGATCATCACTGCAACTTTGCTATTACTATCTACAATTTTCTCCTGGTTTTGCTTACTTCAAAGGAAGCTATTATTGTGATTATTCTTTTGGGCATTTCTGTTACACTTCATTGAATTTCTTTGTGTTTGAAGATAGAATTTATGTTTCTTCTTTTTTATTAACAATGATATTTAAAGGTAAGTGGAGTATTGATGAAGTTTTTATTGTTATATACTAGGTACAGTGCTAAGTTCAGGGAATACAAATAAAACAATCTCTGTCCTCAAGAAGTTTATATTCTACTGAAGGAAGAAGGTACAGAAAGGGAATGTAGAAGAGCAGTGTGATAGGAAGGAAGTGTCATGGAAGCCCCATCATTAAACAAGGTAAGGACCATGGTGTCCTCTTCAAGTTGATCATGGCTCCAGGGGCAGAGATGATTACCAGAATGTAATTCAAGTAGCCTCAGTGGATCAGTTTGTCAGTAAAATACACAACACCTTAAAATGGTCCATGAGGCTCTTTACAGATAGTTATTTTTATATTCTAATGGAAGGGACCATTTTTAGGTCATTCAAAACCATTAAGTCCCTAATTTAAGGAAGCTAACCCAAACTCTGCCCAAGGGTTTACCATCTTCTTCCTGCCTTTCAGGAACCAGCAAAGTTCCGAGTTGGAGTAAAGGTATGAGACCCTTATGATAAATAAAAGTTTTTATTTCCTATAGTTTGATGATTACAAGGAAGAAGCAGCTTGACCTAGATTTAGCAGCTGACACCTTTTAAAGTGTTTACTGGGGATATCTTGATGACTCTAGAGACGGGAGGTCCCAGGTTCAAATATGGCTTCATATAGGTCACTTAACCCTCACTGTATAGTTCCTACCACTCTTCTGTCTTGGGACCAATATTTAATATAGATTCTAAGATGGAAGGTAAGGGTCTTACAATAAAATTAGTTCCCACTTGAATTGGTTTTTTAATGATCCATACTGATTCTCAGAGTAATCTTTGGTTTGCTTGTCATCAGGACTGATGATTTCACCAGGGTATATGGGATAAATTGGAGGTAATTAACAAAAGGAAGGCAGTGGAATTAAGAAGAATTGGGAGGTGCTTCTGGTAGAAGATGGGATTTAAGCTGGGACTTGAAGGAAGCCAAGGGAGATGAGAAAGGAGAGCATTCCATCCATGGGAATAGCCAGTGAAAATGTCTGGAGTAGAGAGATGGTGTGCTGTCTACACCATTGGGCTTCCATTGGGTTGTCCTATGGAGGAAGTTACTGAAGGGAATCTCTCTGCCTTCAGAGGGCAGAATAGAATAAATGGGTAACAATAATAGGGAAGGAGAGTTTGACTCAGCAAGAGGAAGAACTTTCAATGAGAGCTAATTGAAGGAAGGAAGGAAGGAATGAGCATTTATGGAATACCTACTCTGTGTCAGGCAATGTACTAATTACTTTTCAAACATTGTTTCAGTTGATCCCTATGAGCAATCTGGGGTTGTAAGTGCTTTAATCATCTCCATTTTCTGATTAAGGAAACTGAGGCAGACTGAGGTTAAGTGACTTGCTCAGGGTCATACTGCTAATAAATATCTGAAGCCCAATTTGAAATCAAGTCTTTCTGACTCCAAGTCTAGGGTTTCATTCACCGTGCCACCAAGCTTTATTCAATAATAATGATAATGATAATAATAATAATAATAACAGGAGCAATAATAATTGCTAATAACAACAGCTAATAATCCTAATAGATAAATAAGGTTAACATATTTAATGATAAGTGTTGGGGATACCAATACAAACAATTCATTCCTTGCCTTCAAGTGGCTCAGATTCTAATGAATATATTTCACATTTGTATGGAGCTTTCCATGTTATCTGATCCCCCAACGACTCTGTGGGATAGGTGATTTTATGCCCATTTGGCATATGAGGAAACTGAGGGTGAGAGAGGTTACTATGTGTTACACCAATGGCCATTTGTCAGGGATATTTCCAAGAGCATCATGATTTTGGCCCTTGTTTTCTTTGAAACTTTGATTCCCTGACCCCGCTCGGTCAGACTCTCTGCCTAGTCCCATCTCACTTTGCCAGCATGGCTCTGATTTCCTTTGGGTTCCTCTGTTAAGCTGGTCTCGTCCTAGAGAGATGAGAGGCTTGCCTTCCCAGGTCTGGTGTCCATGGTGTCCCAGCTCATGCAGAGTTTCTATCATGTTATTCCCTACCAGCTCTGGGGCTCACAGTCAGTTTAGAGGGGCCCTGACCTTAGACCTCTTCCTCTACCACCAGGAATAAACTTGGACTGCTCAGTTGCTGTTTGTCTACCAATCAATTAGACATTTTACAAGGTTAAGATGTGATCAGCATCTCAGCCAGATGGTAAAATGTTACTTCATCCTTCTGTGACTTCCATCCCTTCCTTCCTTCCTTCCACAGCTTCGTTTGGGGGTTTCTTTACAAATTGTAGTTTATTTGGAAGAGATTTAAAGCCTTTGGGATTTGCAGAGAGACTGGCATCCACACTACAGGCTTGTTTGACTCATTAACCCTTGCTGTGCTTTGCCAATTCAGGTTACCAGGAAAGGGACCCTTCATTCCAGCCCTGGTCCAAAGTCTCTGAGGTCAGGCAGTGAGGAGACTGGCTTGTGGCTAACTTCCAAGAATGAGGAAAGTGATAAAGGTTAGCTAAGCCTTTGGAGTTTCCTTTTAGGAGCAGAAGAATTTGTTAAGCATCTGTTATATGCCAGGCCCTGTGATGAATGTTGGAGGTACAAAGAAAAAAAAAGCAAATACAATTCCTACCTGCAAGGAACTTACATTTTAATGGGGGAGCCAACATATAAAAAATTATATAGAAAATATTGTCAAAGGGGCAGCCAGGTTGCAGAGTGGATAGAGCACTCTAGAATCTGAGTTCAAATGTGACCTCTGACACTTCCTAGCTATGTGACCCTGAGCAAGTCATTTAACCCAGATTGCCTAGCCTTCTTTTGTATTAGAACTGAAACTAAGACAGAAGGTAAGGGTTAAAAAAAATGAAAAGAAAATGCAGTCAGGATTCACCAGATTCTACCTTAGTGGCCACTTATTCAAGCTGGAACTGAAAAATAATCCCTTGTTCAACATTTAATTGAATTGAATTCAATAAGCTTTTATTCAATTAGGTGAGCATTTTTCATATGTGTTATGTGCCAGGTAATGCAGCAGATTCAAAGATAAGACACACCCCAAATCTTCTCTACCCTCACGGAGTTTACATTTTTCTGGGACAGAATATCATGTACAAAGTAAATAAATACAGAGTCATTTGGATAAGGTTCATGCCCACTTTCTTTAGACACTAAGGATACATAAGACAAAGCCCTCAGGGAGCTTACATTCTATAGGAATGGCTGAAAAGAGTCATTTAACCTCTGCTGCATCAGTAAAATGGGGATAAAAAAGTGACTACATCTCAGAGGGTGTTGTAAAGATCAAACAACATATTTGTAAAGTGCTTGGCACAGTGCCTGGCATACAGTAGGCATTTGTTAAGGCAATCAACCAGCAGCCAGTCAAAATTTGTCAAGAAATTATGTTAAGAAAAAAGAGTAACAGTCCTTGCCCTAAGGACACAGTATGTACTTATAATACAGGTAAATATTAGAATGTCAGATCTTGAGCCCAGGGACTTTTAACTTTTTCATTTGTATCCTTGGAGTTTAGAATAATAGTGAATGCTTAATAAATGTTCTTTCCTTCCTTCCTTCCTTCCTTCCTTCCTTCCTTCCTTCCTTCCTTCCTTCCTTCCTTCCTTCCTTCCTTCCTTCCTCCTTTCCTTCCTTCCTTCCCTCCCTCTCTTCTTCCTGGGATACAAATCAATGCAGCAGACTGGATAGAGAGCTGACCTTTGAATCAGTAAAATCTGGTTTTAATTTCTGCCTGTGACACCTACTGACTCTGAGACCTTGGGCAAGTCCCTTAACCTCAGTTCCCAGTCTAGGCAACCTCCTAAGACAAGCTACATTGTTGGAGAGAGCATCCATGTCTTTACAAATCCAATCACAGGTCTAGTACCTTTTCTTTCTATAAGACACATAGAAACCATACAAGAATCATGAACGCTTTATTTGAAGCCCTCCAACGAAAGGGGACACCCCCTCTCCCCCACGTCTCAGGGCTCTTGGGCTTCTCTGATATTTAGGAGGCTTTTCCTTACTCCATCTATCTTTCTGCCAAGGCAGTTTCTCTAGTTCTGCCCTTTGGGACCAAATTGAGAGAGCCTCATCAGATCCTCCTCCCCATCCTGGACAACAGATCCAGTTGCCATGTCTTTAGTAAGAGTTCTCTGTCTAAGGCCCCTTTCAGCTCCAAATGCCTTGATCCAATGATCCCATGACCATAACCTTGATAATAGAATTTCTTAACTCCTCTCCACTAAATTGTATCATCCCATTTTCTCTCTTCATGCTACAACTCTCTCTGTGTCATTCAGTGACAGCAATCTTGTGTGCTAGGAAATGCTTAGGAAAGAGAAATCATTATCCCCCAAATCATAATACCCCAAAGTCCCTTCAGGAGCTCAATTTCCAGAATGGAATTTCTGCATCTGTTCCACACACAGAAACCTGGGATATAAGGCACGGGTTGTTAAAAGAAAGAGTTGAGAACTCAGATGAAACCTGTGGATGACCAGACACATGAGTCTCAATTTAGAGGAAATGCTTAGATATACTGAATGTTTCGTCTCTCACTTTGCAGTAGTTTAAAAAAATGTTTGTGGTCCATAGCATCATCTGTATTCAACTTGAACAGAAATTAATCAGGTCCTGATATGCTCTGAATATTGTCATTGTTTGGGATTTTTTCAGTTAGTAAGTGGCAAGAAAATTTTAATAGAACTGTAGGTCATATTTTGTATTATGTCTTTGACAGCTATTGGTCTTGATTGTTAATCTTCCCTTTTTTAAAAAGAAGTCTTGTTTTTGATCTTATTTTCTAGAACAAATCCTTCTGGCCATAAAAAAATTAGATTTCTATGTGAATGTGTCCTAAGTAAATAAGCTTCGAAAATATTTGGAATGGGTACCTCATAGGCTTTATAAAAGAAGAAATAATTGCTAAGTAATTTGACCATGAAGATAATTAATTTCCTGGAAAGTCTGATAGGAAAGTTTTCAACCAAATGATTCCTTTTCAGCATGAAGTACAGTAAGAAAAATGATGTTCTTGAGTGCTGAGGGGCATTGTTATCTCTTTTCAAATGAGTTTCAACAACAGCTTTATAAATTAATAACATCTATTTATTGAACAGAGTAATGGCTCGGCAATAGGACTAATAAACGGAAAGGAAAAATAACCAAATGGAAAACACGAAAGGAGGGATCTTGGCTTGGTTTGGAGCTAATGCTTCTCCCCTCATTCCCCAGCCCTATTCATGTTCTGAAATGCCAATGAAGAATATGTTAAAGGTATAAATTCCCATCATATCAGAGTTTTGACTTTGTAAGATCTCTTATGTCATCTGTGAGGTCATTTCAATCTCATCCTTTCCAGCCTCTCACAGAAGCTGCTGATATAACATATGCCTTTAGGTGAGAATTAGACTAATCCTGGCCATTTAAAGGATGGGGATGAAATGTCTCTTCCGGCTCCCCAAGGTAAGTGATATTTCCCTTAAGCTGGTCAAGATAGTGCTGTCTTGACAGATTGTGAGTGACAGAAAGAAAGTGTTTTCAACAGGGTACAAATGGAGATGTTACCTAAGAAACTAGGAATTGGAAGGGTGGGAAAGAAAGCAGCCTTGGTCTTTAGAGTAGAGGATAATTCCAACGTGGCATTTTTATTCCTTTAGTGCCTGAAGATGATGATTTGGAGTTTTCAAAGCAATTCTGGTGATCCAAGATGAAAAGGATTCCAAAGAAAAGAAAAACATTTTGCTGATAGTAGATGCTGAGTAAGAGTGGACCCCAAATTAAAGAGCTGTTAAGCATTAAGGGGTTCCTGGAACCCTGGAAATATAACTCAGTCCTCCATCTTCTCACACCCACATTTTTTTTTCAAACACACATATACAGAGTAATGTTTGCCTAACTTTCTGTAAGACTCTGACATTTGAAGTTTGGATTGTTGACTCTGTAAAAAGCCTGGATAACAATCTCTAAAGCAAAGTAGTTTAAAAAAATGTGCCGAAGGTCCGAGGCAATCGATGTCTTATAGCGCTTTGTAAACATTAAAGCATGATATCGATATCATCTTGATAATCCCTTCTTATAACAAACCATTATTGCCAGTTTTCTTTTTACTGGACCTGTGATCTCAGTGGTGTAAGGCAGTTGCCAGTGAGAAACTCCTTCTGTCCATTGAACTGGACACAAGTTCTGAAATTTGTATAGAGTTGCCTTAAGTGACTTGCCCATATTCACAAGTATGACTAAACTCTCTGTGCAATCTCATCTCTGGGAGATCCAATCAGGCTTGGTTCTTCCCTATGTCCCACTGATTAGAAGGCAGAGCCATGGACTACTTAGACTCTCTGTGTTGGGAGTACAGGGCCGCCATCTTGTTCTTTCTTCACTGGCTGCTCTCATTTTGACCTTCTTTGGCTTCACCATCCCACCATTCTCGCCTCTATCCTCGCTTCCCCCAATATACTCTTTAACCATATTTTGGGTGTTACTTTTTTCTCATTAGATTGTAAATGTCTCAAGGCAGGAGGGTAGGGACTATCTTTCTTTTTCATCCATTTGTTCCCAATTCTTGGCACATTGCAGATGCTTAATAGATGTTTATTGACTATGACTCCATGCTGTCTCTCATTGACAGTCACTACCATTGTTGTTACTATTGTAGTCATATGAGGAATTGTGGTATGGGGGTATGTGCAAGGAAATCCTAATTGTGTGATGTGGGGCAAGTCCTTTAACCTCTAATTGTGGGGAGCATCTAGATGACTTAGTAAATAGAGAGCCATGCCTGGAAATAGGAGATCTTGGGTTCAAATTTGGCCCCAGACACTTCCTAGCTGTGTGACCGTGGAGAAGTCACTTAACCCCCATTTCCTAGCCCTTTTACTTCTGCCTTAGAACCAAAACATAGATTCTATGAGAGAAAGGAAGGATTTCAAAAAACAAAACAAAATTTAAAAAACCCTCTGATTGCCCTGTGAAGCTCCCTATAGCTCAGTTTCAGAGCTTGTATTCTTCTGCATTGGTAGAATAAAAAGAAAAGATATTATAGCGATGAAATTAAAAATTCTATTTAAACACTAAAGCAATTAGGTAGACCAAGGAATTAGACTTGGGAACAGGAAGATTAGTTCTGATTCTGCCTTACATGAGGGCAGATCACTTGCCCTCACCCTTAGTTTACTCATCTGTGACTTAAGGATAATAACAGCACCCATTTCATAGAGTTGTCATTAGGATCAAATTTGATAACATATATAAGGTACTTCATATATTTTAAAGGACTATTAAAATGAAGTTCATATAGTGGCAGCTATGTGGTATACTGCTAGACCTGGAGTCAAGAAGATCTGAGTTCAAATTCTGTCTCAAACACTTTTTGTTTACCTTTAGCAAGTCAACTTCTGCTTGCCTTAGTTTCCTTAATTGTAAAATGAGTTAATAATCCCATTTATTTCCAAGAGTTGTTATAATAAATATTATTTTTATTATAATAAAATTTAATTGTAATAATAAAAAGTTGTTATAATAAAGTATTATAAAATGAGAATATTTTTAAGGTTCTAAATGCAGTGCCTGGCACGTAATAGATACTGTATGAAAGTTATTATTTTTTAAATATAGCTATAATGAGTAATAATAAGTAATTATTATCTCATAATCAAATCCATTCCTATAGGATTGAAGACCCTGATATCACAGAATCTTAGAATTTCAGTGTTAGAAGGGATATCAGAGACTGTCTAGTCCAACTTATTCTTAAAAAATAATCCACTGTACAATGACCCAGATAAGTGGTTATCCCATGTTTACTTCAGATCTCTCCAATGAGTGAAGCCCAGCATCTCTAGAAGCAGAAAATCTTCCTAACAATTAGAATTATCCTAAAGTAGATTTTCCTTATGTTAATCCAAAGTCTATTTTACTCTAGTTTCTGATTACTCCTATATCTATCCAATCGGGTCAGAAAGAGTTTCTTTCTTCTTTTAATAAGAGAAATTTTATATTTTTCTAGCATATGCATTGCATTATTTTTCATAGCTTATTTACTTCTTTTTTTAAATTTAACATAGATTTATTGTTTGTTTCTACCACTTCATCCCATTGAAAAAGGAAAGAAAAAGAAGGCTCTTTGTCCAACAAAATAAATTCCCACATTGACCTTGTGATGGTGGATAGCATGTTTCATCTTTGGTCCTCTGGAATAATATTTATCTTTGCACTGTTATATTTCTAAAGACTTGAAGAATTGTTTTCTATATAATATTTTATTATATAAATTATTTTCATAGGTTATTCACGTCGATTTGCAATTAGTTCATCGAGATCTTTCCAGTTCCCTCTGAACTGTTCACCTTGTCATTTCTTTTGGCAAAATAATATTCTATTATGTTACTATGCCATAATTTAGCCATTCCCCAATAGGCTAGTTTTTTGTAACTTCAAAAAGATTTGTTATAAAATGACTTAAGCCAATGTGTCTCTTTCTTCTTTCTTTTATCTTTTTTTGGGGCAAAAGCCAGGGCAAAATGCATAGCTATTTTAGTGACTTTTGGAACATGATTCCAAATTGCTTTCGAATATGCCTAGACCTATTTGCAAATCCACTAATAGTGGGTCATTAGTGTGCCTGTTTTCCTACAGACCCTTTAACATGTGCAATTTCTCTTTTGGGCCATCTTGACTGCCACAGTGGAGTCCATCAGATGATTGACCACTACATGTGGGACCCTAATACAAACTAATTATTTGACATAGGAATTGACAAGAACAGCTCTATATCCTCTGATGGAATGGATCGGAGCCATTGTGGGTCACCATGACCAAGGCAAGACAGAATATATCTATGTCTTACTGGCCAACTTGTGAGGTTGAAATCCTTGGTGTCAGACCTTTTTACTGTCTAGAATTTTAAAATTTCCAACAAATACTGATTTTACCAATGCAGTCAGTAATGATCTTGACTCTTTCAAAAATGGCAAAGCAGATCTGGCTGCTCTCTATTATGAATGCATTGATGTGAAAAGCATCTTTATGGTCCTTCATCAACTCAAAGGAATAGTGCCCCCAGATCTCTGGAAACAATCCTACAAACTATGATAAAGTGGAAACAGGAGAGGGGACTACAAGATGACCCAAATATCATTATCTTTTCAGAGAATGCAATGACCAACATTTTCTGGATGGACTAAGCGATTTTCTTTGCCAGGCTGATAGATGTGAGGTGGGACTTCAGAGTTGTTTTAATCAACTAATGATTTGGAGCATTTTTTTCATTATAGTTGGTGGTAGCTTGATTTTGATCCTTTGGAAACTTTCTCTTTTTATCAATTAAACATTTATCTATTGGGGAATGTCTCTTAGTCTTATAAATGTCATTCCATTTTTATATACTTAGATAAGAGATTTTTATTAGATAACATCCTTTAATGATTTTTCCACATCAGTTTTCCTTCTACTTCTATTTAGAAAGGAATTAATTTTGCACATACCAAATCTTTTTAATTTTGTGTCATCCAAATTACCTATTTTATTCTTTGTAATTCTTTCTATTACTTGTTGATTCCTTATCTCTAAATGTTCTTTGCTGCTCTAATTTGTTTATAACAGCTTCTTTTATATCTCTTTTTTATTCATTATAAGTTACTCTTGGAAGGTGTTGGTCTCTACCTAATGTCTTCCAGACAACTTTTTTTTTCTATGTCAAATAGTGAGTAACTGGGGTTTTTCTGTTTTTGAAAACTGATCTACTTTCTATCTATATTTTGTGCTTTTAATTTGTTCCACTGATTAATATCTTTCTTTCTTTTAAACCAGTACCAAGCCATTAAAAAAAATCCCTTACCTTCTGTCTTAGAATCAGTACTAAGTATTGGTTCCAAACCAGAAGAGTGGTACTTGCCCAGGGTCAGACATTTAGGAAGTGTTTGGGGTCAGATTTGATTTGGAGACCTCCTGTCTCCATGCTTGACTCTCTGATGAGCCTCCTAGCTCCCCCCAAAGTCATTATGAATGATTATTGCTTTGTAACATAGTTTGAAATCTTGTATTGTTAGAACTTTAGTGCCTCCTCTTTTCTACTTTTAGAGACTACTTGAGATCCTTGACCATTTGTTCCTCCATTTGAATTTCATTATTATTTTTTCTAGCTCTATAAAATAATCTTTTGGTGATTAAAATGACCTTGAATAAATAAGTTAATATAGGTAGAATTATTATATTTATTACATTTTTTCTATGTACCCACAAGCAAGTAATGTTTGTCCAGTTATTTAGATTTATCTTTATTTCTTCAAAGGGGGTTTTATAGGTTCATTCATGTAGTTTTTGGACGTGTCTTAGTATAATCATTCCCAAATATTTTATATATTCTATAGTTATTTTATTTGAAATTCCATTTTATCTCTTCCTTCTGAATTTTCATGGAAATATTATGGAACTGTGATGACTTAGTGGATTTATTTTATGTTGTACAACTTTGCTGAATTTATTATCTCAATTAATTTTAGTTGACATTTTAGGTTTCATTTTAAGTAAATTATTACATCAAATGCAAAGCTTATTCTCTTGATTTCTTTTTCACGACTTACTGTTAAATTGAGCATTTCTGGCCCTGTTAAAATGGTGAAGATGTACTTCTTTGCTTTACCTTTCATGTCATTGGAAAGGACCATGGCTTTTTCTCCATTAAATATAATGTTCACTCTTGTTTTTGGCTACATATTTAATATGTTATGAAAAATCGCTATCTCTATGCTTTCTAATGTATTCAACAATATTGGCTATTCAATTTGTCAAACAATTTTTTCATCATCTATTGATGTGATTATGTAGGCTTTATTATGTGTATTATTACATGGTTTTTTACATTTATAGTTTTCCAACCATACATTCCTTATATAAATCCAACTTAGTATATATACTTTCAGATATATTCTTATGACCTATTTGCAAGTATCTTATTTTATTTTTTACATCAATATTCATTGGATATATTGGTCTATCATTTTCATACTCTGCTTTGTCTCTCCCTGACTTAAGTTCCCAAGACCCTATTTATATTATGGAATGATATTAGAAGATTCCTTCTTTTCCTATTTTTGCAAACAATTTATATAATGTTGTCATGGTTAGATCTTTAAAAGTTTGATGGAATTTACTTTTAAATTCATGTTGTCTGGGATTTGTTTTGGAGGAGGAGGGAGTTCATTTATTTTTCTTCAAATTTTTTTCTGATAATTATTTAATCCACTTCTTCATTTATTAACCTGGATATTTTATATATGTTTGATTATTCACTTATTTCCTCTAAGTTATCAGTTTTGGAAATAGAATTGAGTAAAATAGTTTGATAATTTTACTTACTTTCTTTTCAATTGATATGAATTTTCATTTTTGATGTATATAATTTGGGTTTCCTCTCTCTTTAAAAATCTGATTACACAAGAATTTCCTCATCTTATTGGTTTAAAAAATACTGGCAGTTTTATTGATTGAGTTAACAGATTTTTTTGGCTTGTCTCATTAATATTTTGATTTTCAGAATTTTCTACTTTGTTGTTGAGAGCTTGATTTGATACTCTAGGTTTTTTTTAAGTCATTCATTCTTTCTTTTTTGATGAAATTATTTTAGATGTGATTTTTTTCCCTAAAGATTTTATTGGCAGCACCTCATTACATTCATCATGTTGTATCATCATTCCCATTTTTGTTTGTCTATCATTTCTGTGATTTGTTTCATTTTTCTTTTTTTAACCTAACAATTTTTTGACCTAATAATTTTTAAAAATGAAATTTAAAATTTAAATTTAAAAATGAAATTTTTATTAATTATTAAAATCTATTCAAATCCTTAACCTCTTACTTGTTTGTTTTTCCATTAGATTTATTTAGGTCTGACATTGGGTAATTGAGGTCCCACACTATTATAGTCATCATTTATATAATGATGTAAAAATATAATATATATTAAATTTTCCCTTAAGTTTTCAGATATTATGCTATTTGGTGCATATATATTAAATATTGATATTATTTTATAATCCATGATGTTTTTAAGTATAATGTAGTTTCCCTTCTTATCTCTTTTTTCCATATCTAAATTTATGGTAACCTTCTATGAATTCTTGATTGCTAACTTCCTTTTTTGAGTTTAGTGAAAATATAGATTAGGCTCTAGTCTCTCATTGTAATTTTGTGTGAATATGCTTCAGTTATATTGTAAATCACATTTTGTTGGATTTTGTTTTCTAATCTATTCTGTTATCTTCTTCTACTGTGTGAGTTCATGTTATTCATATTTTTATTTATAATCACAAATGTATTTCCCTTCATCCTATTTCAATGTATTTCCCCTTTATTTTCTGTCTTCCACCTCTTTGTTACAAAGAAGGTGCTCGTGAAAGAGAGGAAATTTCCTAACACTTGTGATCTGTAATTGAAACAGTATTTTCCTACTTAGTGATTCTTTTCCTCTTCCTCTTCCCCTTGTCCTATTTTTGATCCTAGATTTTTACTCTTTATTCTGTGTCTCTTATTTTCCTTTTAAGTTTAATGTATGTCTCTAGTAAAACTTTAATGTGTGTATGTAAGTCTATGTAATTGTGTTCAATCTTCTTTTGTCTGGTTCAGAGAAGTGAAGCATATGGAATGCTTCCTCCTCCTACACCTTCTTCCATGTTTAAGTTGTCTTGATTATATCAAAATGACCCCCACTTCTATTCCCTAGTATAATTCTCCGTCCTTTCCATTTCCATATTTTCCTAAGACCAAAAAAAAAAAAGAGTAAAACTACTCCTAGACCCACTGTCTTTCATATTTACCTTTCTTTATAATTCTTAAAGATATTTTGGTTGAGAGAACACATTTCTTATTAACTTGTAAAATAATTCATCTCACAAAGCCCCTTCCAATTGAACAAATATTTGTACCATTCTATATTTTTCTTGGCTTCTGTTTTTTTTTTAATTTCCAATTTGAAAATGTCTACTCAGGTCTGATCTTTCTTACAGGAATGCTTTGAAAAGTTCTTTTTTCATTAAAAGTGTATTTCCTCCTGTAGGATTATACTTAGCTTTTCTAGATAGATTATTCTTGTTGTAGAAATAAATCTCTTACTTGGGGTTGGGAAATTTAATATTCCAGCTCCGTCTCCTCTTTAAAATGGCATCTAAATCTTACGATTCTTACTTGGCCTCCTTGTTATGTAATGTTTTTTTGTTTTGCTTCTAGTAGCTTTTCTACATCCTTGCTTGCTTGCTTGCTTGCTTGCTTCCTTCCTTCCTTCCTTCCTTCCTTTTCTATATTTTGAATATGATGTTCCTGGGAGTTTTAATTTTGGGATTTCTTTCAAGATGTGTCAAGCGGATTCTTTCCATTTTTACTTTGCCTTCTCAATCTAAGAGGTATAGTCAGTTTTAATTTATGATTTATTGAAATATAGTATTTAAGTCTTTTTTGTTGAGGGAGTTGTGATTTTAAGTAATCCAATAATTCTCAGATTATCTTTCCTTAGTCTGTTTTCCAAGACACTTATTTTTGATATTCTATCCCTTATATTTTCTTCTATTTTCAATCTTTTTATTTTGTTTTAATATATCTCATTGCCTGAGTTATTGTCTTCTGTTTGACATATTCTGATTTTAAGGGCTGTTAAAGTCTTAGAAAATATTTCTCAGTGTCTTTTCTGAGGCATCAGTTCTATTTTTCATCTTTTCCTCCATAGCTATTCCATTTTGCATCTCTTGTTTCACTTCTTGGCAATCAAAGTATATGATTTGAAATATTACTGTGTTTAAGGATTTTATTATCACATTGTGTGATGGTGTGCTTGTGAGAATTTCTTTTAAGTTTGTGAAATATTTCATACTTGATTGCTAGGTTGATCCTTGCTGATAATCACTTTAATAGTTTTTAACTTATTATGATTTTTGATTTACATTAAAATAAACATTAATTTTGAAAGTTTCAATTACAGAGAGAAACAATAGATTTAGTGACCCAGAACCTTACATTTTCAAAGGACCTTCGGGATCATTTAAGACAGTGGTCATCTAGGTCAGACCCTAACACCATACATGAATTCTGTCCATCTTCTGTTTGGAGGATCTCTAGAGTCTGTGGAAATATTACCCACTGAGGCAGCCTAGTTAATTTTTGGACAACTCAGTCTAATCTAGACAACTTTCCCATCTCTTCCTCAGTGACTCTGGCAACATCTCTATTTACTGGTGAGGCCTCCTTTTCCTATTGGTGAGGTTCTAACTGGACCTTCCATGGCAGTCATGGTTCCTTCTCACTGGGTTCAATCCAGAGTGCTTTTTGATTTCCACCTTCCTTTTATGTCCCTCTCTCTTATAGTCTTCTTCTACTAGAATGGAGACTTCTTGAGAGCAGGCCTGTCTTTTTTTTTCTTTTATGTGTATTGCTAGTTTTTAGCACAATGTCTATCTAGCATGTAGTAAGTGCCTAATAAGTTATCTAATCTAATCTAGCCTGCATAGCTAGGTAGCACAATAGATAGAGTGCCAAGGCTGGAGTCAGAATGACTCATCTTTGTGAGTTCAGACCCAACCACAGATTCCTGCTAGCTGTGTGATCCTGTTTTCCTCAGTCTCCTCATCTGTAAAATTATCTGCAGAAGAATATGGCAAACTCCTCCAATATCTTTGCCAAGAAAACCTCAAATGGAGTCATGAAGAGTTGGACACAACTGAAAAATAACTCAACAACAGCAACATTCTGGTCTGGTCTAATATTTAGGGAACATTTCTTTCAATTAGTATAAACTTTACCTACTTGGAACTTTTATTCTTTGCTTCTAGTTCTGCTCTCTGGGGCCAAGCAGAACAAGTCTAATCCCTCTTTGGTTGTAAGATTTGCTCTACAGATTAGCATGTTTGTGCTACTGTTTGAGGGATCCAAAAACAGACTCAACAATTCAATTATATTTAATTTGTAATTAACTCCCTCCCAAGCAGCTAATGATGCATAGCATGGAGGCTGCAGTTCTTGATGGGCAAAGAGTGATACAAAATGGTTCCTTCAGAGAATGCTTAGCTCAAGGTTGATCACAAAGATGGTAGCATATTGTGCTTCATTGAACAAAGGAAGTTTCTATGTAGGCCACTGAATTTGAGAGTAGAAGTATGGCAGCTCGCGAGTAAACACTTCATCAGTTGAGTAAGAGCTATGGAAATGTTTAAATATTTGAATGGATGTAATCATAATTTCATTAGATGAATATTTAAGAGGCACTTTGAATACATACTCCTTGTCCTGTCTTCTTTTTACTGTTTTATGAGACTTTCAGAGGTAACCAGGAGAATTGGAATGAGGAAGGAGTACAGAAATTTCTAGTCCTTTGGGAGTTTTGAGTTTTGATTCTCAGTCACTTCGTGATTGGGGAAATCATGTTGTGCTAGAAATTGTTCTTCACTTGGAGTCTGAAAATTCATATTCGAGTTCCAATGTTCCACTTAATAGTTCTGTAATCTTGGAAAAAAGACACTTCCCCTCCTTTTCCTAGTCATTATTACTTCATCTGTAAAATGAGGATGACTGTTCTTTTCTTTTATTTGAACATTGTATTTAATAATTAACTTTGAATATTTTTCCATGGTTACATGATTCATGTTCTTTCCCTCCCTTCCTCCCACCCCACTCTAGTAGCCAATGGGCAATTCCACTGCATTTTACATGTATCATTGATCAAGACCTATTTCCATATTATCAATATTTGCACTAGGGTGATTGTTTAGACTTTAGAGTCCGCATCCCCAATTATATCCCCATCGACCCATGTGATCAAGCAGTTGTTTTTCTTCTGTGTTTCTGCTCCCACAGTTCTTTCTCTGGATGTGGATAGTTTTCTTTCTCATAAATCCCTCCGAATTGTCCTGGATTATTGCATTGTGCCACAGTGTATCTGTCTCTGTATATAAGGTTCTCCTGGTTCTACTCCTTTCTCTCAGCATCAATTCCTGGAAGTTGTTTCAGTTCACAGGGAATTCCTCCAGTTCATTATTCCTTTTAGCACAATAGTATTCCATCACCAACAGATACCACAATTTGTTCAGCCATTCTCCAATTGAAGGGCATCCCCTCATTTTCCAATTCTTTGCCACCACCAAGAGTGCAGCTATAAATATTTTTGTACAAGTCTTTTTCCTTATTAGATGACTATTCTTTCTTCCAATCCCTCCCAGGATTATGGGGAAGATTAATTTAAATAGTTTGGGTAAAGTACTTTGTAAATGGTCAAAGAGTCTCCGAGTTGGAAGGAAACTCAGTGGCCATCTATTCTAGCCCATAGGAGAACATAAATCTCAATAAATGATAAAGAAGGCTCCAACTTATGGAGTCTGGATACTTGGGAGGAAGATGGCTTCGCAAACAGACATAGGAAATGAGGAGGAGGGACAAATTTAAGAAGGAATAATGAGTTCAGTTTAAATATATTGATTAATTGACAGTTATTTATATTATATATTTTCTCAAAACAAAAAATGTGTATTATATATGTTGGAAATGAGCAGTCTTTAAGGCTCTTCTCCAGCAAAATTGCAGTTGATTAAGATTAAGTTTGTTTGGCATCATATTAAGGAATTTTAGATATTTGTCATAATTAGGAGTATGCTTGGCTGTCACAAGACCAACCTTGGGAATTACAGTGTTAGACACTGGGGAAGCTTGACTTGAAAGGCTGACAGATGCTCTGTGGGAAAGGTATCAAGGGCCCATATTTGTCCATAACTGGTAATTACTCTTCCAGTAATTGATGTTGGTGGTGGCTGTTTGGTGTGGAGGCCTGGGATCTAGCCCCTCGGTGTTGATGATATGAGACCTAGCAATGTTTCTGATTGTAGGGAAAACAGTCTAAAATATAGACAAAACTCTTTTTCTTAAACCCTTACTTTCCATCTTAGAATCAATACTGTGTATCGGTTCCAAGGCAGAAGAGGTAGGCAATTAGAGTTAAGTGCCCAAGGTCACTCAGCTAGGAAGTGTCAGAGGCTGGATTTAGTTGTTGCTGTTGTTTTTTAAACCCTTAACTTCTGTGTATTGGCTCATAGGTGGAAGAGTGGTAAGGGTGGGCAATGGGAGTCAAGTGACTTGCCCAGGGTCACACAGCTGGGAAGTGTCTGAGGCCGGATTTGAACCTAGGACCTCCCGTCTCTAGGCCTGACTCTCAATCCACTGAGCTACCCAGCTGCCCCCTAGATTTAAATACAGGAATTCCCATCTCTAGAGTTTCTCTATCCACTGAGCCACTTAACTTCCCCCAAAACTCATTTTTAAGTGGGCGGAAAAAGCAGTAGAACTTAAATTGGGAAAATATTAGTTCAAATCCAGCCTAAGGTACTTATGAGCTGTGTGTTCTTTGTCAAGTCACTTAACCTGTCTGCCTTCGTTTCTTCATCTGTAATAATAATATTTACCTCCCAGGGTTGTTGAAAGGATAAAATGAGATATGAATAAAATGCTATGCAAACTTTTACATGCCTTATAAATGCTATTGTAGTTATTATTTCAAGTGACCAAAATATTGGATGTGAGGATTCTCTTAATGATTAACTTGAGCATAAATTAAAGAACCCAAGCACATTCTCTAGTATGCTGAGTAGAACCTTGGTGGTGGATTTAGGAAAATATGGAAGTATTTGTTAAGAACCTCACATAAACAATTCACTGTGCTAGGCACAACGGATGTAAAGACAAACTTCTGTTGTTCTGGGGGAATTAATAATTAATCCCTGAGTAAGGGATGATGAAGATACAGCTTGAAGGGATATGAAAACTCTTTTCTTAAACTCTTAAATTAAACAATTCTTAAACTAGACAACTAGTTCAACACACACTATCTGTAGAGATCTGCAAATTGAGGCATAGTGAGCCAATAGGATTCAAGTTCATACACGAGACAAACGAGATTTGAATCCATTTTTCTTTCTTTTCTACCCCACTACTTTCCACATAATTTGGAGAGAAAGGTAATAGTGATGAAGATCAGGAAAGGCTCCATGTAAGGGACGGCCCCTGGGATGAGTCTTGAAAGAAACATTGTACTCTAAAAGATGGAGGTGAGGCATGGGAGGTGGGAGATAGAATACTTTGCCTGGAGGCCATTTGGACTGGAATGTAGAATGTGTATGTGATAGAGGAGGTAATAGGTCATGTCTGGAAAGGTAGCTGAAGCCAGATGATAAAGGTATCTCGGTGCCAAATAACAGAGTTCAAATTTTACCAAAGAGGCAATGGGGAACAGTGGAGCAATTGGATCAGACTCAGGCTTTACAATAGTCATCATGGTAGCCAGGTGGTGGATGAATTGAAGAGGGAGAGCCTGGGAGCTGGGGGACTAATTAGGAGGAATTAAGAATGGCTCAGGAATTGAACTCTGAACTAGAGGAGGATTCTGGATCCAGCTAAGTGATCCCAAGTCATTGAATATGGAGTTCCTTGAAAAAGCATCTTATCCATCCTTCCCCTTCCTGGATTTCATGGAAAGCACCCCAGCCTAATGAGAATAGATGCTGTTTATTAAAGCACTGACAGGAAGGAGATTCCACAGCCTCCTTTAGAATTATTTGGAAGAATGAGAATGGGCTAGTGACAGTTGTCAGGAGGTACCTAATTCCCCCCACCCTCCATCTTGCCATGCTCAGCTGGAAATATAACCCAGGAGATTAAATTCCTCTATTTTATTATGCTCTGGGAAATCTGAACAAGAGAGCAGTGTTACTACAAATGAATTCTATTTTCCTTTTTTTATACTTCTCAAAGCAAAGTCCTAGGAAATCTGTTACTCCCTCAGGTGACATCAATCTTTTCAGGGACAATGGGAGACGGCTTTTCTTCAGAGGCTTCTTTCCAGTCCTGACTTGAAACAAGGTTTGAGGTCTGTAGGAGCTACAGACAGCAAGATGTCACTAAGCCTGTAACTGCCACTATAGTTTTGCAGCCCCCTTCTCTTCCCTTTTCAACACAGGCCTTTCCTTTCTAACATTTGTTCCCCATGGTTGTCACTAGAAAATGTAAACTCTCTCATTTTTATCTTCCCTGGGACATAGTTGAGCATTAGTTATTTCCCATCCTTTTCAAAGCTCGCCTGGTCATTTTACCCAATTGGTACAGGCGACAGAAACATGCAATCATGTAAATAGGCACTATGGTTAGAGCAAAAAGGGAAAAAAAGCAACAAATCAATGGATTTTTATAAACTCCTATCGATACTAAATTTTACTTGCAGTGGGGTTTGGACATAAATTTTAGGAAATTGTATGCAAATATACTCATTAGTGTTCTGTAATACTGAGCATCTATTTTGGCTTTGGGCAGAAAAGCTATTACTACCTATTAAAAACAGTAATTGATTTTTCATTTTTTAAAACTGAGAATTTTCTTTTTCATTTGGTTTCCATCTCCCTTTTTGGAGGAGGAGAGGGTTTTTAGAGGCCACCAATGTTTGCCTAGGGCCTGTAAAAGATTTTAGGACAAATTACATTGTGCTCTAGTAATTTTGAGGGCATAGGGAAGGAAGGGCAGGCACAATGTTAGTGCTTCGGCTATTAGGATGGATTTGTTCCAGCCAGAGAGAGGGGCTCAGAATAAGTTGAAGGATTTTCTGATAAGGAATTACTCCCCAGTTATGTAGCCTTTCATCTGAACATTATATTTCTCATTTTAGCATTTTTTGTAATTTGTTACCCGGATAAATAGTTGATTTCCATATAATGAAGCCAATGAATGAAAAACATATTTCCAGTCCTTATTATGTGTTAACACTGTGCTAAAAGCTAGGAACATGAATATAAAAGCAAGACAATCTCTGCCCTCAAGGAGCTTACCTAGGAATAAGGAAAGATAACACATATTGGCCAGTGGGAGGTGTCATCTAAGATGACAGGGCTGATGAGTGGGGCCAAAGGTTAGTGGATTGCCTCTCCCTTTGGATGTGTCTGAGACCATGTAATGGGTTGTATGAATTCTGGCTTACAAGTCAGGTCAGCTTGGTCCCAAGGGCTGGTTGGTCAAGTCATGGCCTCTGGAGGTCTGGTGATAAGGAAGGTATAACTATCAAGTTGATGGCAAGAAGATAGCCAGAGTGGATGTGATGTGATGAATGGTCTGGGACCAGTTGGGTATTGGGGACCATGTGGGTTTGGATTCACTCCATCACCAATCTATTATTATAATTCAAAGGCTACTTCCATGCATCTAAGACCTCATCAATGTAGACAATCTCTTCAGTGTACGGTTTACAACTCATCAATTCTTTCACATTGTCAACCGCCTTGTCCATATTTTTCTATAAATCCTCCCCATGGGAGGCACCTATATGGGGTTGGAAGACATTTATGTAGAGTAGAGATTCTTCATTTTTTTGTGTGTGTGTGTGTCCTGGACCTATTGGTCAGTCCAGCGAAATTTATGTAAGAATAGGTTTCCAAGAAACTTAATGCATAAAGTAAAACCTATAGGCTCATAAAGGAAAGCGATTCTATTGAAATGCAACGACAAAATGTTTTTTTTAAAAAGAGAAGAACAAATCCATAAACCCTAGTTAAGAACCCATGCCCTGGGTCTCTTGCTATTCTGTGAATAAGAACTAGCAGTTATTCAACAACTTCTAAGCTTTGTGTGTTTTAAAAATTTGTACCCTGGGGACTTCATTCCCTAGCATTCTTTACTCATCCTAGTGTTGTTCCCTGGTGTGGGTTTCTTTACAAATCTGCTGAAACCCACTTTAGGGGGACTTTTGGGGGGGCTTTGGCTTTGGCACGAGCATAGTAGGCTGCTGGATCTCCACGTCTCTGCTCTGTTCTCTCGGCTGAAGAAATCCCTTTCTCTCTCAATTTGTTATTTAATCTTATAAAAATATAATACTAGGAACATTGTATATTTTTCAGTCTAACAGCTTGTGCTAGATACTGGGGATACAAAGACATAAAAATGAAATAGTTCATGCCTTTAAGGAGCTTACATTCTATAGAAGAAACAATACATACATGTCTCTACAATTTTGTTGCCGTTGATTTTGATAAGAACACAGTAGTTGGAGGGATTAATGAAATCCTCAGGTAGAGCTTTAGGTAAGCCTTGAAATTATTAGAGGCAGAAGTGGGTAGGGAGAAAATTTCCTGGCATTGGATATGACTTTGGCAAAGGCATGGAAACAGGACAGGTGTAAGGAATAGGAAGAAGACTCTTTGACCTTTCTGTAGAATGAATTAAGGGAAGTAAAATAGAACAAGATTAGAAAAGTTGATTTGAAGACAGTTAATGAAAGGCTTTAAATGCTAACCCATAGCATTGTAGTTCATTGTTTTGGTCTTGTCCAACTTTTTGTGACATCATTTGGAGTTTTCATGGCAAAGATACTGGAGTGGTTTGCCATTTCCTTTTCCAGCTCAGTTTACAGAGGAAGAAGCCAAGGAAAACAAGGTTAAGTGATTCACCCAGGGTCCCATACTAGGTGTCTGAGCCTGGATTTGAACCAAGGTCTTCCTGATTCTAGACCAAACCAAGCACTCTGTCCACTGTGGCCATAGCAGAGTCTGGACAAAAGGCATTTTTCATTCACTTGGTTTTCTCCTCTTTGGAGTGACCATGGATATCATTTAGAAGGAATTGCATTGTTCTAGGGCTTGTTGGTAGGATATAAGCTCCTTTGAAGGCAGGGATTTTTACTTAGGTCTTTTTTATTTCCAGTGTATAGTGTGGTGCCTGGAGCCTCAAAGTCATTACAAATCCCTAAAAAATGCTTGTTGATTGATAGATACAGGAAGGTCAAATCATTCACACACGTAAAAAACCAAAATCTCATTACAGCATGTAAAAAGGAATGTCAGCCAAAGAACCTTGGCTTTGATTTTCATACTTTCTGGGTTCTTGAAAATATTTGTTTAATTTCTAATCTCTATAATGAGTTTTAATAGATTCATGCTTTTATTAGTTTCTCTATGCTTTTATTACCCCCCACTATTATAGATTTCCAGTCCTCCATACTCTCTCATTCAATTAATTACTGTACCTCCCCTTCTCATGAATCTTACAGAATAGTTATCCAAGGGACTGGAGATGTCTCCTGGCTCTTTCAATATAACATAGAGACCAGTGTTAATATTCTGACTGTCCCAGCCCTCAAGTTGGGAGGGAGTTCAGGGCTCCTCATTTTACAGAGGAGAAAATTGAGGTCCAAAAAGGCATGAAAGGCTAAGTGGTACAGTGGATTGATTGTCGTTGGATTTGGAGGCAAGAAGACCCCAGGTTCACATCCAGCCTCATATATTTACTTACTGTGTGACCCATTTAACCTTTATGTGCCTCAGTTTCCTCATCTATAAAATGGAAATAAAAGTAGCACCTTCCTCCTAAGGTTGTTGTGTTGCCCAAAGAAGTTAACATATATAAAGTGCTTTGCAAAAATTAAAGTACTCTATAAAAACTTGCTGTGATTATCCTTCTCACACTCACTAACTGGGTACCTCCTTTTCTGATCTCACAAGTACTCAGTGGATTTATTTTCCAACACTCCCTAGGGGAAAGCCATTATTTATAGTCTTCTGTTGTCCATTTCTACCCATCTCACCCCATGTTGCCATTGCTATACCAATATCCCCACATCCCTGATCTATTGGAATTTCTCTACATTTGAATAAAATGGTTGGACCTTCTCCAAAGAATTAAAAATGAGTATCTTCATTAGTGTAATGTTTTCTTTTTCTTTATATATGGAAATGCACATTTTGTTCGGTTCTGTAAACATTTGAAATGTTAATAATAAAAATAATAAATTTTAAAAATGAATATTATTCTCAGGGATGTGTTGACACTGTATAGTAGGCTGAACAATGTATAAAATAAAGAGCTATGGGAGCATCTGGGTAGCTCAGTGGATTGATAGTTGGGCCTAGAGACTGGAGGTCCTGGGTTCAAATCTGGCTTCAGACACTTCCCAACTGCGTGACCCTGGGCAAGTCACTTGACTCCCATTGCCCACCCTTACCACTCTTCCACCAAGGAGCCAATACACAGAAGTTAAGGGTTTAAAAAAACATTAAAAAATATAAAGAGCTATAAGGAAAAAAAGGCAAGGGCATCATCAGTGAAATGTAAAAGATAAAAGGAAAATGAACTGATCAAGAACAGATGACAAACAACCTTTGGGCTCCACCAGCACCAAAAATCAAAACAATGTATTTGTTCTAAGACAGAAGAATGGCAAGGGCTAGGCAATGTGGTTTAAGTAACTTGTCCAGAGTACACAGCTCAGAAGGGTCTGAGGTAAGATTTGAACCCAGGATCTCCCATCTCTTGGTCTAGCTCTCAATCCATTGAACCCTCTAGCTGCCCCCATCCTAAGCAAATTGAGTGAACCCCAGGGTGAAAAAATTATGAGAAGACACAAGTACTAATTGCTTAGGAGGGACAGGCATGGAGAGGTTGTATTCTACATGGTTAGAGGGAATATCCACATCGACGAGATCAGAGTATTTGACCACTGCCTTGCTACAGTTTTCAAAAATCATATTACCATTTACTCTCACTTACACACACATTCATATACACACACTCAGAACCACAGAATTAGCAGAATAACCAATATACACCAGAGGTGGGAACTAGCTTCAACAGGCTGCTAAGACTCCATCCATTGTTAGATGATCAATTTTAACATTTACACCATGGAAATGGGCAAACACTACCAATCAGGGCTTGATTTATTGTATTGTTAATTGTCTAGACTTAAGTGATGGAGAAAATGTTAGGTTTGTGGATTAAACTCAAAGTGCATGGTGGGTACACTTCTCTCCTCCCCCTCTCACCCACCCAAGCCAGGAGTTAAACATTTACCAGCATACAACTTGCTTCTGGGCCAGCCATGAGTCTACTGATGATGCATCTGGTATGAGAGAATTCAAGAATAAAAATTCAACAAATTTTGTTTTGAATATTTTATTTTTCCCAATTTCTTATACAATTTTTTTAACATTCATTTTCTAAGATGTTGACTTCCAAACTCTTGCTCTCTGCACTCCCTAAATCTGTAAAGCAATTTGATACAAAACATATTTCCATATTAGTCCCATTTGGCAGATATTTCTAAAATGCCTACTATGGGTAAGATATTGTATTCAGTGTTGGGAATGGAAAAAAAAGTGGGATATTGCAGACTCTGTCCTTGAGAAGTTTGCTTGGGGAAGGTGGGGAAAAGATACATGCACAGATATGGATGATATCCAGGAAAGGGAGATAAGAGCAAAGAAGACAGACATCCTGGCCAAGTTCTAGGAGAACTTTGAAGAATGAGGGATCACTTTCATTGGAGTGTAAGGGCCTGGAATGGAAGATTCACAGAATGGCCCCTGATTTAAGCCCTGAATAGGGGTAGGGATTCCAGTATTTGGGATGAGGCTGATGGCATGTGGTGGGGACAGGTGGCATGAGCAAATACACAAAGAGGGAAATGGCTAGAAAAGAATTGAAAATGGGAAGTTACCCAGTTTGAACTGGAATCTAGAACACATGAAGAGCCATGGTATGGGATTAAACCATAGATGTTGATGTGGATGGGAGCCAGGTGCTCCAGAGCCTTGAATGCCTTCTACAATGATCCACAGGAAAGAAATCAATCAAGCTTTTCTATTTGTAATTTTAATTAAGATTATTACTGGAGTTTAGCCAGCTTTCCTCTATTTTTAAAACATATAATTGCTTTATTTTTTCAACTCTTGTTGAAATCTGTTTTGTTTTGACATCATGCTATTTCTTGATACATCTCTTCCTGCCCCCCCAACACTGCCACTCATTGTCCATTAACCACCCCTCCAAAAAAAAACCCTCCCAAACAAACAAAACTTAAACCCTAGAAAACATTCCAAATACATAACAACACCCCCCACCTTAATCTTTTTACTTACTATGGATTTATCACATCATCTGTTCTTTAGGACTAAGGTTGGTTGCTCCAGTTAGAGTTCTGCTGCCTTTTAATGTTATTTGCCAGATTTATTTAAGTCTGGGTTTAATTTCAAGGGTGAAATAACATAAAATATATTATAGAAAAAGTATGACATGTTAACAGTCCTAGGTCACTATGTAGCTTTTAAAATACCAGTTAGGCAAGGGCATATTTTAATCTTCCTGATTCCTACACTTATAAATATTTATTTATCATGTAAATAATATAAAATATACTTATAAATAAATATATGTGTATATACATACACACATATACATAAAATCTATATATAGACAACTAGATAGTACAGCAAATAGAGTGCTGAGGCTGGAATCAGGAAGACTCATCTTCCTGGTCTCAGATATTATTAGCTGTATGACCTTGGGCAAGTCACTTAACCCTGTTTGTCTCAGTTTCCTCATTTGTAAAATGAGCCAGAGAAAGGAAATGGCAAACCATTCCTGTATCTCTGCCAAGAAAACCCCAAATGGGGTCATGAAGAGTTGGAAACAACTGAAAATGGCTGAACAATAACAGCATACCTGGCATCATACTATCTCATTGTTACATTGTGCTTAATAAAATAAACTACTTTCCAGTCTTTATTGCAATTGTGAGGCTGACTGGGCTTTGACTGTTTTTTGTTGATGAGGAAGTTGAAACTTGGCATTGAATAGCAAACTCACCACATGGCTTAACTCAGTGCTCCCACCACTATTGTTTATCCCAGAGATTTGCTGCCTCTCTGTTACAGTGATCAGTGAAATAAAAATTAATTAGAAGCTGGAGTCTGATTTTAGGATGGGATGCCAGACACAGACATCAGATTATTAGGTGAGCTATAAAGCAAAACCTGGGATTTATATATTTAGAACTCATAATAAATCTGTCGATCATGAAAATCAGATGCCTCAATGTACGTGTTCAAAGGCTCATGGAATCCTAGAATTTGCACTCCCCTTTTCCCCAGCAGGCATTTGGGGGCTTCTACCTTGTGGGCATAGGACCAAGACCTGGGAAATTTGTTCTCCCCTGGCCCTTCTGGGTTATGTGAGTGAAGATCAGACCTTAATAAATTCATGATAATAAATACTGGACTTTTGTATAAAACAGATGCTGATCAAGGGAAACAGACACAATTCACAGTGAGAAATTGGAGTTGTTGTACTCCAGCATGATATATTCTTTACAACAGACACCCGCAGGTGTCAAAATTTGTCATAAGCTTTGTAGCCCCTTAAGCCATAGGAATATAGCAGCTGCCACTCCATGAAAGACTTCTGTCCCATCTAGCCCATTCTATGGTGGCACTAGAAGCCCCAGTGGACATGCTAATGGGAAGCTACACTACCTCTGCCCATCTGAGGGATGAGCCATCAAGGATCCAGGAGGCTCAACTCAGAAGAGTCAGAAATCAGGGTGATCTTAGGATTTAGAGCTTTTCAGGAACTTAGAGATCGGAAATAGACGCCTAGAAAGGTCAATCTTAGCCGAGGTCACAGAGGCACTGAAACAAGAATTCTAGTCCAAGTCCTCCATTGCCAAAGCCAGATCTCTTTGAACCTGTGAGTCAGTTGTTCAACAATTTCATTACAGTCTCATTCTTGGTAAGACATACTAGATGCCTTATTAGCTGCCCACTGTGGACCAGGCACTGTATTGTACTAGGCACATGGAATATAAGATGGAAATAGAAAAGGCTTGTCCTAAAGGAGCTTCCATGAAATGGTGACCAATTAAGTATTTGTATGGCAAGCACTTTCTTTTTTTGTTTGAAAAAATTTTTTATTATATACTTAGTAGCACCATCACCAAAAATATTTAAACAAATGCATGAAAATGATTACGACCACAAAATTCACATTGTTTCCAACTTGTTTAAAAATATGTAAACCATCTCTGCTTTAGAATTCCCTCTACATTTCTTTTACTTGGATACTTTTTCTCTTGATTTTGTGTTTGTGATTTTTTTAATGTAATCATGGTATGTAGTAACCTTATTCTCTTCAAAATACTTTCTTAAGCACCAGGAATGAATATATATGAATGAAATGGTTCCCACCTTACCAATGAAGCTTAGTCTAGCTGGCCAAAGGCAACAAGAAAGCTGATAGGACCAGCTGCACCATCACCACCACCATACCACCACCATAAGTACCACCACAGCCACTACTACCACCACCACCACCACCACCATCATGACCACTCTTATCATACCTTTTTTAGAGGTAGAAGAGACTTGAAAATTCTCTAATTTTAGATATTGCTATTTGTTCCCACCCCACAGAAGAATGTAAGTTCCTTGAGGCATTATTGTCACAGTGGAGAGAACACCAGATATAGAGCTAGAGGGTCTGGGTTCAGATTTCACTTCTATATCACTGACTATCTGTGTGACCTTGGGTAAATTACTATACCTCTCGAGGACATCTGTATGATGAAGATTTGTAGTAAATGGCTCCTGTGATTCTTCAAATTCTGAAGCCTTTGATCCTATAGCAAGGAAGGCTAGACAAGGATGTCTCATGAGGGTCTTGGCAAACAGATTTATCTCTATTCCATCAACATCTTACATGTACAGGTATCCCCTCCACATCATAGCGGTTAGGAATATAGCGTCTCAGTGATCTGGAAAATCTGCTTAAAATGTGTTGGCTTTTGTGTTCTTTATAAAAACTATAACTTTTTACTTATTTTAACTTTAAAAAAGAAATTAAATCTATTTATGGTATTAAAAGATAAAATATGCTGATATTATACAATACCATCCATATATTTTATGCATTTTTGAGTTTCTAAACTTTTTCTGTGTCATCTGTTGGCCTTTGTGTGTCGTTTATGGCTTCTACAAATCCTCCCTCTTCCAAACTCCTATTTAATTTCTTATGCTGACCTGTGATATATCAAAACAGTAATATGGAAAGTTGTGATGTGAAAGGGATACACACATATACTTATATAGAATCTTTTTGCTAAGATCTTCATAGGACATATATAGCTTTATGAAATACATATGATGTGCAAAATACATATGTGTTTCACAAAGGAATATAAATATGCATATATACATATATTATCTATCTACAATTTATCTATGTCTATTGGTCTGTCTGTTTATCTTTCCATCCTGTCTTATCTATCTATCTATCTATCTATCTATCTGTCTGTCTGTCTGTCTGTCTGTCTGTCTATCTATCTATCCATCCATCCATCCATCCATCCCAACCATCTGCCTGTCTACCTACTTGTCTATCTGCCTATCTCTCTTTTTTCTTTCACTTTTCTCTCCATTCTCTCCATATATCCCCACCTATCTGTCTACCCTATCTATCTATCTATCTATCTATCCATCTGCCCATCCATCCATCCATCCATCTGTCCATCCATCCATCTATGTATTCATCTCTCTATCCATCTATTTATCTATCCATCTAGTTAGCTATCTGTGACTTTTGGAGCAGCCTGTTTCTATTCAACTGACATACAGTAAGCAATTTCCTTAGCTAGAAATCCGCTTCATATCCTCTCTGTTGTTGTGTCCCATCATCTGTGCTGAGTTGTTTTTTGAAGCTGATGTCCAGTCCCGAGTCCTTCTCAGCATTTACAGCATCCCTTTCACTCCTTTGACCTGATTGGCAGAAGGAACAAAGAGCTAGATGCAGAGGATGTTGATAAACGGCAGAAGTCTCAGCTTTCTGTTCTTATAGCCGCCTGGGCTTCAGGCTCCATTATTTAAATTGCTCCTCATTATAGCCATGCCATTAACTGGAAGTGCCCAGATATGACAGGCAGGATGAGGCCAGCCAGGGCACTGTCACTTCCTCTTTTAGAATGCCAAACTTTGTGGGGGGATGATGGGGAAGGGCAGAGAAAATAAACTCAAAGGAACAATGACACATTCGGTTCAAGGTTGGCAGGGTGTTCTGAGACCTCCTCAGTCAACTTTTCCCAGGCTTTGGACAGTGCATTAAAGAAGGGCTGATATTGCATATTTCCTTCATGAAGATCCCAGGCTAATCTGTCTTGTCTAGTCCCAATGGAACCCCTGAGCTCTGATAGAAAGATCTTAGAAAGAGCTTGTTTCCATTGACTTGGCAGCCACCAAGCATCTATGGTTTCCTTTTACCTCTAGGATAAAATGGCTCCTCTTAGTGACCTTCACAAGAGCAGGATCATAGATACAGATCTAGAAGGACTCTCTGAGGCCATCCAAAAAAGCTCCTTTTTCAGATAAAGAAAATGAATCCTGGAGAGGTTGTCATTCTGACCAGGGTCGCTCAGGTAGTCACCATCACAGGTAGGGTTTGAATTCAGGCTCACTTACACCAGACAATCATCTTTCATTGCACTGCATTTCCCCTTAAACCACTTACAGTCTGGTTCTATCTGACTTTTCCAAACATATTTGACCTTACTCCACAATCTTCCAACAACTTGCTGTTTCTAGAATAGGAAATTCCTTCTCCTACCCAATCTGTCCTCCATGCCTAGAATACTCATCTTCCTCCCCTTCAGTTTTGAGAGTTTCTGTGTCTCCAAGGCTCAGTTTAGGTTTAAGTAGTGGATATTTAAATGTTGAACTGAATTGTTGAAGATTTATGCACTTATAAATAACTGTAAGTGGTCTCTAGGTGGCTCAGTGGATAGGTGGATAGAGAGCCAAACCTAGAGTCAAAAAGAATCCTCTTCCTGAGTTCAAATCTGGCCTTAGATACTTACCAGCTATGTCATCCTGGGAAAGTCACTTTGGCCTCAGTTTCCTCATCTGTCAAATGAGCTGGAGAAGGAAATTCCAAACCACTCTAATATCTTTGCCAAGAAAAGCCCAATTGGAGTCATGAAAAAATAGACACAATTGAAAAGAATCAACAATAAACATTGAATTGATAAAGATTTTGTTATAAAAATTGCATAGATGCATGTTACCATAATCCAAAACTTAGTTCATATTTATATGTATACTTATGGTGGTGAATAGATACACTGGTGGAAGGAAATATACTCTTCAGTGAGGTTACGGATCCTCCAAAGTATCAAAGAATAGAGTCTGTATCTGTGTCATCGATCAGAAGTTTCAAATACTCAGTCTCACGTGTAGCCTTCAACACTAGAGTGTGATTGAATCAGATTAAAATTTAATTGGGAAATATTTTACAAAATAAATAAAAATAGAATAATACATAACATATATGTAGAACAATAGATAATGTTAATTTGTGTTTTTCTAAGTCAGCACATGCAGCAGGAATCCTTATGTAGAGGTTAGAGGCCCCCATTTTTATTTGAGTTCAATACTACTGGTCCATACATGCACATTCTTTCCTTTCTATTACTTGGTTATTTTTTATTTTAAATTATTTATATTTTTCCAATTAACACACCTTTATTTTCTCTCCCTCCCATACCTCACTCCATTAAAAAGGAAAAAAAATATGCATTCAAGAGATCAGAAATGTATATGTCATTCCTCTTATTTTAGTCCATTACCGTTTTTCTCTTTAAAAATTAAAATTTTTTAAAAATTAATAAGCATTTATTTTCTATTTACTTGCTTATATGCATGTTGTTTATAATAATACATGGTAGTTTCAGTGGAAAGAGGGCTGGTTTCCAAATAGGAAGAACTGGTAGGAATGCTGGTCCTGCCACTTCTTCCATGTGTGACCTTAGGGAAGTAATTTCTTTTCTTCAGGCTTCATTTTCCTCACCTGCAAATTGAAGGCTTTGGATTATGTAACCTCTTGAGTTGTTTCAAGCTCTAAATCTGTTGGTCAATAGAATGAAAACTCCTTCTTTCATTTTGGTATTTGTATCCTCAGCACCTGCCCCACGGTAAATATTTATTAAGATTTATTGAATGGATGAAATCTAAAAGAGAGATGCATGTAGGTTAACCACTTGCTCCCTCTCTTTTCCATTGAATTTTAGCTTATTTTTATTGGTCTTTTGTTTTTATATCTCATTCATTTTGGAGCATTTTCTTCTTTCCCTCCTTCTATCCAGCCATCTATTCCTCTTAATGAATAAAATACATGAACAAACAACAACAACAACAACAACAACAACACACACACACACACACACACACACACACCTCTTAAGTTGTGTCTTATTCAAGGAAATAGTGAAGGAAAGGAAAGAAGGGGAAAAACCTAGCCTCCAAATGGAAAGGAAATCTACCGACATGGTTCTTCGTTTATGGATAACCTCTATGGTACACTCAGTCCAATGGCTCAGCCATCTGAATTAATGGCTGGGACCCCTTGCTCACAGTCACTGGCGGTGGGCTCTCTTTTTTGATTAGCCTTAATTTTTGCCTCTGTTGCAAATTCTTACTTTTTGTAGAAGAATGATGGTTGATGCCCCTTTGCCCTTCCCCATTTGGGATTACTGACAGTCCCACTGGGCCACTGGGCCTCTTAAATTAATTATAGATATTTTATGCCAGGCCTGAATGCTGCCCTGTACATTACATATCATTGAGTAAACCTATAAATACTTGTACTGGGGTGAAATTTGACTTCATTTTGCATCTAACAAGTCAAAATAAAACCTCACCTAAGTGTGATTGCATTGTTAAAATGCTCAGATAAATTATTTGGTTCATAAATAAATAATTTTAACTTTTATGATAATGGAGAGGAGGAAAGGTGGTATGAGGCTTTCTGAATATGCTAGTAATTCATTCTTCTGTAGCTAAGATAAACAGCACTCTGAATTAAATGACACAATATTGGAGGACAGACTTCTCTGTCTTAGAACAAGTCATTCTTTGGGGATATTTGCATTTTGTCAAACTCATTAGTATGAAAAGAATATTGTGCAAAATATTCTCTTTAGCATTCATAGGATGGTAGATTTAGAATAGAAGGGGGAATTTTGTCCCACCTCCTCATTTTACAGATGAAGAAACTGAGACCCAGAGAAATGAAGTGACCTATGTAGTGTTACATAGCTAAGAAGTGGTGAAGCCAGGGAGACCAAATCAATTTTCCTTTTCATTGCACCATGTTTTGTCTCATTCATAGGTTGTGTGGTGTAAATGTCCCTCTGCTTAGTCATCTCGTAAGCATTGGATGAATCCATATGATGGTAGAGAAGGAGAATAAAGAGTCTAGGGTTCATGCTCATATCCTTTTTGTCTCCTCTTTTCTCCATTCCTCCACTTTCTCCTGTTTCTCTTATCTCAGGAGAGGACACTCCAGAGATAAATTGGAGGGGTTGGATTGAGGAAACCTGCACCAGGGAGGTTGGCCAGGAATGGGAATAGCTAAAACTTGCAGTTGAGTCCATATCTTTCATTTCAGCTGATGAGAGCAAATTGCTTTGCCACACTGACATGCTTTCAGCTTCATAGGCAAAAAGGGCAAAGTAACCCGTCTATTTGCTAGTCTCCCATCTTTTAAAAAAATAAGTTTGTTTTTTTATTAGTCTCTTTGGTTTTTTTCAGATTATTTATAACATTAATTTTTTTTAAATTGAGTTCCAGATTCTCTCTTTGCCTCTCTCCTTGCCCATTGTGAAGACAATTTTCTAGCCATTAGATCAATCATACAGGTGAAATCATGCAAACCATGTAACCTTATTAACCACGTTGAGTCCCCTTGGTTTTTGACTTTCTATATTTTTAAACCCTTAATTTTTATCTTAGAATTCATATTGTCTATTAGTTTCAAGGCAGAAGAGTGATAAGGATTAGGCAATGGGAACTCAATAACTAACCAGGGTCATACAGGTAGGAAGTGTCTGAGGCTAGATTTGAACCCAGGACCTCCTGATTCTGAGCCTGGCTCTCAGTCCACTGAGTCACCTGGGTACCCTTCATCCTATACATTTTAAAATAAATTCCTCCTTACCTTTCTCTACCCATCAAGCCATCTTTGTCAGAACGAAGACTAGGATAGGAATAAACATTTATTAAGTTCCTACTATGTGCCAGGCATTGTACTAAAAAGCTCTTTACATCTGCTCATTGTAAGCAGGAACCATTCATTCTTTGTACTTGTATGTCTAGTACCCAACGCAGTGCCTCATAGTATGAGCTTTAAAAGTACTTATTGATTTGACAAAGAATAAAAAAGAGGCAGGAAAAGTAATTAAATAAAAGTAATGAATATATCCACTGTGGTTTAGTCTCTGATTCTGTAAGGAAGAGAAGGAACTGTGCCTCCTTTTTGAAGATAGTTTTACTACCTCTTTCCTCACTCCTCTGGCCACCCTCTAATCCCCAGGTTTTCAGAATCTCCAGAATCCCCAATCCCCAAAATCTATTGACTGGCTCTCAAATTTTGCCTCCTTTCCCCATTTCCTATTCTGAAAGTTTATTCCAGAAGTGCCATCAATCCCAAATGAGATGTTATGATCTTAGTCTTTGCCTTTGAGCAATGGGAGCCATCCATCTGAGCCAAATCCAGGGGAATCTGGAAGCAGGAATGGATCACACTCAGTGGTTATCAGATCCACCGGCAGCAGGTGAATGTCAGGCTCAGAGCTTGCCAGCCCTTGTTGTCTACTTTGGTACTGCAATGTGACAGCCTCCTTTCTGTTTAGCTGCCTTGGACTATATTGATTCTGGCTCTGCCACCACCTCCCACTTCTAGCCCTTTGGCTCTGCCCCTTGTTTCCTGGTTACTGACCCTGGGATTTTCTTAAAACATTCTTTGTCCTTCCTTCTCTAGGAATTCCCTAATATGATAATTCAGGAAGGGTTTCATTGTGTGCCATGGAAAACCCTACCAGACACAGCCAAGAAGTAGGATGGGGTAACCAGTAAACTAGATTATCATAGGAAGTCGGGGAAGTGCTTGAGCTTTAAGTGTTCTGTATTTCTATCTCAATTCTTAACTGTGGGACAGAAATAGCAGATTGCTACTCTCTCTGCCTTTCATTTTCTTTATTCAGATCATAGAAGGGTTAAATGACACCAAGGCTAATGTTCCTTTCTGCCATCTATTCACCTACCCCCAAGCCAATGACACCTTTTCAGTAGTCATCAGTATTCATGGACCATACTGGAATGAAGTTTAACATTCTCTAGGCTTGTCTGCATTTAAAATAGAAACCTGTAAACACTAATGTTAATAATAAATAAGGACATTTGTGTAGGCTTTTAAAGTTTACAAAGCACCTTACTCATTGTTTAAACCTATCAATCAGGCGAGCATTTATTAAGCAACCTATTGTGTGCCAGGCACTAGGATTGAGAGGATGAGTGGTACAGTTTTTTAGGATGCCCATTTTATAGGTAAAGATACTAAGGGTTGAAGGGTTAATTGACAAGGCTCAGAGCCAGAGTCCAACAGGAGGTAAGTGTCAGAGGTAGAATTAAAATTCAAGTCTTTTTCCTCCCAACTCCAGAATGCTATCCACTACAGCACAAATCTTTGTCATTAATCCTTGGTGGAGTCCATTGTCTGCAGAGCACTGACATAGGTATCGCTGGGCAAATGACTGCCTTTAAAGTTTTTATAATCATGTTGGAATTCTTCAAGCCAGATACATTTAAGGATGATGAAGGGTCTTGAATTCATATTCATTGGGATCAGCCTGGAGGATGGATAATTTGGGGAGAGGACCATAGTTTTGGTTTGCAACAATTATCTTCAAAGATGGAGAGAGGGAAGAGGGATTTGCTATATCTTTTGTGGCTTTAGAGGGCAGAACCAGGAACAATAGGTCAAAGCTGCAGAGTCAAACTAAAATCAATAAGGGGGAAACATTTTCTAATAATAAGAGAAATCCAGAAATGGTATGGGCTGCCTGGACTCTCTCCTCACTTGAGGTCTTTAAGCAAATGCAAGGGAACACTTTTCAAGCACATTGAGGAGGGAATTCCTTTTCAAATGGGGATTGGATCTGATGGCTGCTGAGGTCTCAACTCTGAAATTTAGAGCAGTGGATAAAATACCTGGCTTGAAGTCAGGAAGACTCCTCTTCATGAGTTCAAATCCAGCCTCAGACTCTTTGTATCTGTGTGACCCTGTACAAGTCACTTTAACTCTATTTTTGTTTCAGTTTCCTCATCTGTAAAATGAGCTGAAGAAGGAAATGGCCAGACATTTCAGTATTTGCTAAGGGAAACTCCAAATGGTGTCATGAAGAGTCAGACATGGCTGAATAACAGCCAAAAATTTTGATGATGATGATGATCATCATCATCTTACATGTATATATTTTTGTATAATTCTGTATAGCTTAAAAGCAGTTTCTTGATCTTGGATGTAGACCATCCAAGACTCTTGCTTTTCTGCAATACTCTTCCATGTATTTTTGGCCATTTAATCCCTAGGAGCATCTGATCATGCTCAAATTAGGGTGGAGGCAAAATTGAAATTAGTCAGTTTACTACTTGTTGTTCTAAATATCCATTAAAAATTGGAGAATAATCTTCAGCTAAAGACTAAGATGAAGGCTTTGCCTTTCCTCTTGGTTTAGATTATTCACCCCATATCTGGTCCTCATTATTATTAATTATTGATTGCATAATTCTTGGGAACCAGCAAACTTCCAAGCCCAGACACCCTGGATATGGCTATGTGGGATTATTAATGCCTTCTCATTTATCATCTAAAGGGAGGTCACAAAGGATGCTGACCTCTGGGAGGCAGTCTGACATTCGGGGCAGGTACAAATTAAGGAGGCCTTGCCTTCTTGGCACTTTTCAAGGCACTTAAAAAATTGACAGTATCACTGTGAACTATCCCAAGCTCCTTGGGATGCTTGGAAGATGTTTACGAAAACTTTGCCCATCCTGTAATGATTCTTTAGGCTGATGGGAACCTTCAAGAGTTCTTCTCCTTTGACTGGAGGAAGCCGATCCGTCTCTCTAATGAGACAGGCAGAGAGACATGGAATTATGCCCCAGGACAGTCTGCACTCCATCGTTCGGGTCTATATGCAGAAACTGAAATTTATGATGTGATCAGGAATGATATAAGTTGGCAGTGTAATGAGGCCGGGATGGGTTGGATTGCCGGGACGTACGCTGCTGACCTTTGCTGGATGGCATGTGTCAAACCTGGTCCTATGCATATCAGTTGTGGATAAAGGCCTTCATCTGGAGAGTCAAGGGTCATGAATTTTGCTTCTGAGCAGCCCATATGTGGTTGCCTGGTAACCGTGGTAGCTATTAGGTCCCTGTTATGCATCCCTAGAAGGCATTTCATCCATTTTGAAAAGCTCATGCATGATGTCAGTCCTCTAGGCAGAGCAGGAGTGTTTCAGTGGCAGGGCCTTTGGCAGGGGATGCAGGACTTGGTCCCCAAAATTTGGACTTGTTACTGAAGGGGATTTTTACATATAGGAGAAGACCCTATCTCCAGGAGGCCAGATGTGTGTGTGTGTGTGTGTGTGTGTGTGTGTGTGTGTGTGTGTGTGTGTTTAGATAGAGGACAAGGAAGGAAGAAAAAAGGGGGAGAAGAAAGAGATCCCTTCTCATTCTAATAATTTTAAAGTTATGCATGGGGCCAGGCAAAAACTAGTATATAATATATATATATATATACACTACATACATAGTATATATGTGTATACATGTATATGTGTATCAATCAAAAGGACAACATACATATATATTATATCTTGTAGTTTTTCATTGAAAAATTATTGAAAAAACTTGGAACATCAAGCCTGAAATGGATCAAACTTAGGAAGAAAGGGTATCATTTGATATGATAACCGTATCCAGGGATTTGAAGGGCTGCCATGGAGGAAGAATGAGATTTAATCTCCTTGATTCCAGAACTTGCAGGAAGAGGTATTTCATTTCCACATAGGGAAGAACTGTCTAAAAATTAGAGCAGAGATTCTTCACCCAGCATGCATATATTGGGATGAGAAACACAAATTGCATCTTTATTTTTACTGATCTCTATTTGAAATTTGGCATTTCTTTTAATTGCTTAAAAAGATTTCCGAGAGGCAGCTGGGTAGCTCAGTGGCTTGAAAGCCAGATGGGGAATCCTAGTTCAAATTTGTCCTCAGACACTTCCTAGCTGTGTGACCTTGGGCAAGACACTTACCCCCCATTGCCTAGTCCTTACCACTCTTCTGCCTTGGAATCAATGATTTTTCCCCCTTTTTGAAAAAAAAAACCTTATTCTGAAAAAGGATCCATAGACTTCACTAGATTGACCTAATAAGGATCCCCAAGTTAGAGTAAGCCAAAATGGGGCAAGGATGCCTCATATTGTTGTTCAGTCATTTTTCAATTGTTTTTGACTCTTTATGACATCATTTGGGGTTTTCTTGGCAAAGATACTGGAGTGGTTTGCCATTTCCTACTCCAGCTCATTTTACAGATGAAGAAACTGGGGCAAACAGGGTTAAGTGACTTGCCCACAGTCACACAGATAAAGTGCTTGAGGCTGGATTTGACCTTAGTTCTTCTTGACTCTATGCCCAGACTATCCACTGTGCCACCTAGCTGCCATGAGGTACAGTAGATTAAATGAATTCGATGAATGCATACAAAATATAATCTTTATTTGCCAAGCATTGTCACAGATGTGTATGCCAGTCTTTGCCTTCATTGAGCTTCACATTGTATTTTATTTTTTTAAACCCTTACCTTCTGTTTTAGAATCAATACTATGTGTTGGTTTCAAGGCAGAAGAGCAGTAAGGGCTAGGCAATAGGGGTTAAATGATTTGCCCATGGTCATACAGCTGGAAAGTGTCTGAGGCTAGATTTGAACCTAGGGCCTCCTGTCTCTAGGCCTCATTCTTAATCTACTGAACTACCCAGCTGCCCCTGAAAATTCACATTTTAGTAGGGAAAGACCATACATAGAGGGGATCTGGGGCCAGGCATTTGGTTTTAGGGTTTTCCTACTCTACAGACATGGAGAAAAGGCTAAGTAATGCCTTGCCAGGTCTATATAGGCATAATCCTTGCTCAGATGCAGCTTATATGTATATGAGGTGGTCTCCAAGATCCCTTTTTAATCTGAGACCCAAGAATTCTCTGATCCTGGTTTGTATCTTCTACAACTTTGTAACCTGCCCTTGAGTCTTCTGCTTCCCCCAGTGTATGCTCAGTTAATGGAACTTACTGACAACTCACACACAATGGATGCTGGAGAAGAGGTCCTTTGGGATGTGGTTCTTGATGGGCATTAAATTATCTGAACATTTTCTCCCAAACCTCTCAGAGTAGATTTCAAATCTCCTGCCATACTTGCAGGCATGCCTAGCCAGGGCTCAAGGCTCTCTCATGGTAGATGGGATTTCTGGAAGTTTTCTTGGCTTGTTCTGCCACACAATCTGGGATAATAGAGAATGTACCAAGGGACACAGGAAATATTTCTGACAATTCTATGTTTTAGTCAGCCAGACAGTAAGCATTTATTAAGTGCCTGCTACGTGCCAAAAACTGTAGTGAGCCCTAGAGAAACAAAGAGTGGGAAATGACAGCCCTTGTTCTTGAGGAACTGAAATGAATTATGGAAAAAATGTAGGGCTTATGTGAAAAGTCCTAGATAGACAATCCTTATACTCAAGGAGTTTACTCACTAATGGGGGAATACCATGTGGAAAGGTGGCCTTTCTTCATAGGATTTTCTCCCTTGGATGATAGCTAGATGATGTCTGTGTGGTAGGACCAGTGACCTAAGGGTTGCTGCTGTTCCCTGGACTCTTGGCCTTACTGACCCATTAATAGCAGTTGGTCCCTGGTTGGTTGTGGTAAGGACCATGGGCTCATTTTCCACAGAGTTTACTGCTCTGATGATGGCATTGGGGTCCAGAATAGAAGCAGAGCCAGGGATCTTGGGGGAGACACAATAATTTCTCATAAAAGATCTCTATTGCAGAATTTGGATTCTTTTCCACCAAGGTTCACTCCCACATACTTTTTTTGCTTTTCCCTTAGTGTTAACATGGTTCATTAATCTCTACTTTTTAAGTTCCCAGATAAATAAGAGTAGAACATCTGTTTGAATGAGGCCACAGGACATTTTAGGGTGATATACATAATTTTTTTTCAAGCCCAGGTTAATGGTTTCCTGAATTTTGTAATAAAATTGCATGAGGTTGTGCACCTTTCAGACTTTGGCAAGTTTATAGGTTATAAGTGCAAAAGATAAATGTAATGTGAGGCTTTGAGTAGCTGATGTGCAAAACCAGTAAAGCAGCAAAGGCAATAGACTTGGCTTCAGTGCAAAGGCTGCCTCAGTATCTTGTTTTTTTGGCTGCATGAGACTAAGAATAGCTTTGAATTTACAACAACAACAACAACAATAATAAGATGACAACCTTGAACAATTTGGTGGTTATTGTGAAAATGACCATAGCCTTGAGAAGTAAATATATACCATGAATTAGCATGTTCTGTCATAGAAATGACCTAGCTCTGAAACAGAAAGAGATGCACTAATACCCCCTGAATGAGATGCTAAAAAAACTCAGATCCCCACCAACTGGAGAGAATTCTGCCAAGTGTCACCTAAGGGTCTCTCTCCTTTCTGGAAGTTTACACTAGTACCCCAGATGAAGGATTATTCTGAACTTGAAGTAGAAAGTGTCATAAACTATATCTTCTATCAAGTAGCAGGCTCATCTGAATGGAGGAATAGCCCATCAAAGAGAGTCTAGTGGATAGATACATCCAGGTGAGGTGTCATGATCTGGGGGAGCTAGCCCAGGATCACAGCAGAGCCAACTTTCTAGCCCAGACCCTACTTCCACCAATAAAAACATTCAAAAGAAAGAAAAGACATTGAGTTTCTACGATTCTAGACAGAGAAATAACTGTGGGTTGCCTTGGTCACGCATATTCTCTGTACATGGATTTCATTAATATTGTTCTTTACATTTACTCTTAATACTTTCTGTGTCTATTGGTGGAAGAGTGTGTTCTGTGTTCATGGAAGTTATGTTTTTGTAACTATTGTTCCTACTATGCTATTTGAGTAAATGCCTTTGTTAAGGGCTAATTTAGTCTAGAGTCTGAATGTTAATTTGTAGCACACTGGTTGGGGCTCAGAAGCTGAAGTATCAGAAGTGTAACCTTATCCAAGGATTTTGCCTAGAGCTCAAAGTAGCAGGTGCCCTTCTGGAAGACCCTAGCCTATGAGTACAAGTGTAAATTGGTGAAGGAGTGAGCCCAAAGGGTAGTCCAATGACAATTCAATGAGCCACATACTTTGATGTTTGGATGGGTCTTCAAGATTTATCCATGTGGGTACTCCCTCTAGTGGTACAGTTTATCATCTATCCCTCCATGACTTCTCATCCCATGGAGTTCTTTATCTACTTCCTTCCCTAAATTCTTCAGGGGAGCCATCTACTTGGCTGGGGATTTACCTTTAGATATCTCATGATTCTGTGTTTGGAGACAATTGGAGCATGAAAGCCTATCCATTGGCAATCTCTTAGTGGGGAGGCATCAGCAGGTCCAATTCCACCCCCACTTTATGTATTATTCTCTTTGAAATGATTCCATTGTTCAAAAATGAAGGAAATCATAACACTAATTGGCAATTAATGGTACAAAACCAGAGTGATAACAGGATTGTAAATTTAACAAGGTAATCTATAGACAGGAATTGAGAATGGAGGTTTTGAGTATATGATCTTTAGTGAACCAGAATAACAGAAATAGAAATCAGAATAACAGGAGAGCAAGACCCACTGAAGAAGAGGAATGAGCAACACTGAGAGATCCAGCTGCCAAAGCCTGAGGGTCTTCCCTACCACCTGCAAAACAAAGTGAGTGGCATTGGTAGGAATGTTCATCTTGTAATTAAAACAAAGTTAATATAAACTGGAAGCTCAAGTCATTCAAAGGCAAAGTAGATATGAAAAAGGAAATATTTCAAATGCAAGCTACCCATTCTTTCCCTTTATCTTTACACCTGACAGTTCACCCTGTATTAAACCCAAGTTTTATCTCTTTATTTTGAAAATAACATCAGAGTTCATCAGAGTCCCTAACTTGGGGGAAGCTAGATGACTCAGTGGATTGAAAGCAAGACTTCAAGATAAGAAGTCCTGGATCTGGCCTCAGATATTTCGTAGCTATGTGACCCTGGGCAAATCACCTAATTGCTATTGACTAGCCCTATTCTCTCTTCTGCAGTGGAAGAAATATTAATTCTAAGAAGGAAGGCAAGGGTTAAAAAAGTCCCTAACTTTTACAGGGGTAGTCAAATGAATTCCATATAATTTTATGTGAATTTTAATGAAAGCTACAGTGGCCCAGTGGATAGAATTCAGGGCCTGGTATCAGGAAGACCTGAGTTCAAATTTGCCCTTAGATACTTTCTAAGTGATTCTGGATGAGTCACTTAACTCTATTTGCCTCAGTTTCCTTATCTGTAAAATGAGCTGGAGAAGGAAATGGCTTATCACCCCAGTATCTGCCAAGAAAACCCCAAGTAGGGTCACAAAGAGTTAGACATGACTGAAAAATTACTGAACAAGAGTGAATTTTAATACTAATATTATTATTAATAATAAGTTCTTATAAAGAGGGCCATGACTGTTCAGGAAATTAAGATGACATCATCTCCACTGAGTCTTCCAAATTTAGTAAAGAAATAAATCCTGGAATCATTCTTTTCTCCTGTGAAGATGAAGAACCTGGAAACTGATTTAAGAATTGTGTCTGATTGACACAGAAGTCATTCCATCTGGAGTGAAATCTGTCTCGAGATATCAGTGACACCCTAGTGTCTTTCAGACCAAATGTAAGTTATTTTGAGGATTGATCATCCAGCAAGAAGCCAATATTGCATTCAACAGTCCCACATATGGGTGATGGAAGCAGACACAAGGAATAACACATGGTTACAACTTGAGAATATTTGGTAGGGAATAATGAATTCCTCCATGAAGAGAACTCACAGACCAATGAAATCCAGGAAGAACACAAGAACATAGATTCAGAACATAGAAGGGATCGTGGAAGTCATCTAATCCAGTGGATAGGGAAACTGTGGGCTAGAGAAATTTACCCAGATTGATAGGAAGTGGAAGACAGAATTTAAATCTAAGTCCTCTGTTTCCAAATCCATCATTCTTTCTAAACTCCTTAAGGAAAAAGACTGTCTTTTTTAAAAAACTTGATTTATGTTCCCAGTGCTCAGCACAGTGCTTGGCACATATGAGGGAGGGGAATAAAGCAAGCATTTATATAGCTTCTACTATGTGTCAGACACTGTGCTAACTGCTTTACTAATATTATCTCATTCGATGCTCACAATAACCCTGGGAGGAGGCTGCTGTTCTTACCTCTCTTTTATAGTTGAAGAAATTGAGGCAAACAAAGATTAAATGACTTGTCCAGGGTCACTCACCTAGTAAGTGTCAGGAGCTAGAGTTGAACTAAGAACTTTCTAACTCCCGTGCTCTATCCACTGGACCACCTGGTTGCCTTCAAATAGAAAACATTTAAGAAATGTTTGTTGATTTGTCTTGACTTTTCAATATTACATGCTTCTTTTATCTAAAGTCTTTTTAATATTTTAGCAATAACTTGGATAAAGGCATAAATGCTATGTTTATCAAATTTGCAGATGACATGGAACTGGGAGAAACAGCTAACATGCTGATTAATTTTGAACTTGGGCTAAAGCAATGATAACATTTAATAGGAATGGTTAGGAGAAAATTCTTAGCCAATCAAGAACTAGAATATTTCATCTGAGATAAAATAGATGATTTAACTTGTATAAAACATAAAACCTTGACATAAACAAAATCAGTACAATTAGAAGGAGATCATTCGGGTGGTAGGGGAAATATTTCCATTAAATGTCTGATAGATTCTGAAATCCTTTTTATATAGGGAATTGACACAAATATGTAGGTAGTGCTTAGACTGTGTCTGCCCACCCAGAGTAGTACAAAGATATGGCCATCCAAACTGACGTGGCACAGATAAACCGTCTAGATAATTGAAACCCAGCCTCATTTCCTCACTTTATAGCAGGTTGTGGCAATCTGAGATGGTCCTTCTTGTTGGTGGTGTTCTTCGTATCCTGATTAGTTCTAAAAGATACAATGAAAACAATGCAGAATAGCCAAGATAGGGATAAAACTGTACAGAGACCACCTGAGAAAAGCAGATGGAATAGATGCTAACAGGTACCAAAGTTAGATAAATATTTATTAATACAGGGAGCTAATTTTGGCTTAAAGTTTTTAGGCAGCTTAAGCTTAAAAAAATGGAGAGACCTTAGTCTAGTAGTATTCACCTTCTGTTGAAGAAGCAGGCACAAAGTCTTCTAACAAAGTTGTTTATTTTTTCTTTTTCCTTTTTTTACCCTTAGAAATAAACTCAAGGAGAAAAGTACCATGTAGAACATTATAAACATGTATGGGTAGCAGACACTACCAATGATAATGGTTTAACAAAAGATGTAAGAATACTGTTCAAATAGTTCCACAAAAAGCTTCTGAAATAATATTGAGTTGTTTCTTAGTAAAAACATTTTTGAGAGTTGCGTGGGGTGGAGACAATGTCATCTAGATAATTTGCTTCCTGGTGATTTATCTAAATATTTAAACATTCACCAATATGGATGTTCCCTTCAAGAATGCAAAGCATAATCTATCCCTGCCAACCATCCTTTGGAACTCGGGTCCATGCCTGCTCATGTACCACTGGGGTCTTCTTGGTTTTTCTTGACATCATAAGGATAGGATTGGAGCCCAAAGGCTGTCTTTTGTTTATCCCTTATTCTCATTAGCCCATCTTCTTTTTCAATCATACATTTCTTTGATGACATACTTTACTCTGGTTCTTTGTAATTTCTTACTTGTTCTGGGTCACACCCACCATGTACATCTCCACTGATCTCTGAGTAATACTCATTTTTATTTCTTTAAGATTATAATGTTCCATTACTCAGAGCCATTCAATAGCCATAACTGAATAAAGGGATCAAATTTAATGAGTCTAGAAGAATGGGTAGTTAGCTTGTAAACATTATTGCTCAAATTACAAATGTTTTAGTTGAATTTTGAGTACAATCTCTAATGACATATTGTTGTGAGCTGGATGGAAGACTATCTTTTCTATCTTACACTGCCCTCTTAATGTGATTAAAATATTTTATTTCTCCACCACAATCATTTCTCGAGATATATTTGCTCCCCCAATTTTATCTTATAAAAAGAAAATAAATTAAGCAAAAATGACTAAAAAGACAACAGTCTAACATATGAAAAATTCTTCAGTTATTATCTCCCTACTCTTCTACCGAGTATAGAGTATTTCTTCCTCTCTTCTTTAGGAGTAGCCATTGGTTATTGCCATTAATTTGAACTGAACTGGCAGTTAGCATTTTTTTACATGATCGTGATCATAGTGTGTGTAACATGTTCTTCTGGGTTTGCTTGCTTTATTTTGCATCAATTCATACAGTTCTTCTCATTGTACTCTCACTTATAATGATAGTGATTTTATATTATATTAATGTGCCACAGTTTGGTCAACCATTCCCTGATTAATGGATGCTTGTTTTTAAATTTTTCACTACTGCAAAACAGAACTGCTTTGCATAATTGAGTCATGTACTTTTATTCACTTTTTTTTTTTTTAACCCTTGTACTTCAGTGTATTATCTCATAGGTGGAAGATTGGTAAGGGTGGGCAATGGGGGTCAAGTGACTTGCCCAGGGTCACACAGCTGGGAAGTGGCTGAGGCCGGGTTTGAACCTAGGACCTCCTGTCTCTAGGCCTGACTCTCACTCCACTGAGCTACCCAGCTGCCCCGAGTCATGTACTTTTAGATGGTAGCTATGGGAAGGGGAAAATCTTATTCTTTATATAGGAAACTGGCTTGTGTTCTCTCTCAGGTCAAAGACCTATAAACATCAGCTTATATGACCTCCTAAGTACCAATCAACTTTGAACATAGGTATAGACAGCAAGATGAAGTTGGTATTTCACTCAGAATTTGGATATTCTCAAGCATTTCTGCAAGTACTTGGTTGAGAACTCCTATAAAAGATCAAAGAAATCACTTTAGTCTGAAAACCTTCTAGGGCAGAGTTTAATGAGATTATCAACCCATCATTGTAATTAAAATTGTCCAAAAGTAGCATAGGTTGCCTAAGGAGGTATCCCTTCCCTGGAGGTCTTCAAGTGAAGAACATATAACCATACCTCAGATTTATTGTAGTGGGGATTCTTTACCAGATATGAGTTGGACCAGATGAGAACTGAGGGCTTCTCCTAACTCTCAGATTTTGTGGATCTTTGAATCAAAGGTTGATGGTATATTGAGAAATACTGCCAATAGCCTTGGGTTGCTCTTAGTTGTTTTCTCAAGAAGATGGAACAGTCTATAACAGTGATTGGTAGTGTAATAGTGATGCTTGAATCCAGCTTGCTCCTTGTGTAAGCTGTTATTTTGGGAGACTTAGCCCTGCAATTTGTTGTGGACATAAACTGGCCTAGGCTTTTGAAAGTGTCCAACAAGGGTTTGGTCTGTAATTTGGGTTCAGCAAAAGATTTCATTTCTGACTGCAGCTATAAGGTGGGACTTCTTAATACCTATAGAATTAAGATAAACAGTTTTGTAAGAACTGGACCCCACCATTCAGGTCAGTTCTGATGATAAAGAGAATTTCTATAGTTTTATTTTTAGATCTATGTGGCATCTTAGAGTGGGGAGCTCTAATAAGTGGAAGGGCACTGCCACAAGGAATATCTAGTCAGTTCAAGCATTTACAGGAGCAAGATAGCTTCTCCAGTTTTTTGGAGGAAGATTGGAATGCCTATTATACAACTTAATCTAAGTTTGGAGTAGTGTTGTATAGTGGATAGAGTGTTGGCCTGGGAGTCAAGAACACCTGGGTTTGAGCCCTGCTTCTGAAAGGTTCTAGCTCTGTGATGATGGTGTGATCATACCAGATTTAGAGCTGGAAGGGAATATAGAAATCTCCACACTCATTATATATGGGGAAACTGAGCCGGAGAGAGATTAAGCTAGCTTTGTCCAGCTTCCAGCTTCACACAGCTAGTGTCTAAGACAGTATTTACATTTAGTTTTTTTTTTTTGAATTCCAAGTCCAAGACTCTAATCCTTATGCCAATGGACTGCCTAAGTCACTTTTATCTCTCTGAGCCTCTGAGTTCTCTTCTGTAAAATGGGGATAATACTGCCTGCAGCACCTGCTTCACAATGTTTTGGTAAGGATCGAAGGAGACAGAGGACACAGAGTACTTTACAAAGTTTAAAACACTGAGTCTTTATCAGCTATTGATCAGTCAGCAAGCATGTGTTAGGTACCAGCTCTTTGCCAGGACTGTGCTATGAGTGATTACAATGTCCCTGGATTTTTCTCCATTTCCTGAGTTATCGAGGTCTTCCCTTTAGTCTATCATTGGCCATCCTTTGGGATGCATTGCTCCTTTGGCATGGAAGACATTCCCCTTAATTTGAGGGGGGAGGAAAGGGGTGGTGGTGGTGGTGATGGATGCTTTCCCCTTGCTTTTTAGCTGCTCTGGACATGTGTACCAGGATATTTTGCATTTTTAGCCATGGTTGACTTTTCTTCTGACTTTGCTATGAATCTGTCACCTGAGTGCATGAACCTTAATTATAGCTGCTTCTTCCTTCCCTCCCCCCCCTATGCTTTCCCTACTTCCAAGGTTCAGATGGCCCAAATAGTCTAGGGAAGCTTTACTGGACATGCTCCATAAACTGTGATCTGGTCATTCCCTGGAGAAAATGAAAGAGGAACAGCTGTAGACATGAGAATCAGGCTCCATCTTGTCTCTACTCCCACTGCTGTCTGTTCATCCTCTCCCTTTCTGAAGACACTTTTGCCATTTTTATCCCTGCCTCATATTATGGTGTACTGTCCCTTCTCTGTCTGTCTATCTATTTGCTTATCTGTCTGTCTGTCTATCTGTCTATCTGTCTGTCTATGTAACTTTCTATCCAGTCTATCCATCTAATTATTTAGTTTATTTATCATCTATCTATATTTCTACAGCTATCTATGTTTCTATATCTGTCAATCCATTTGTCCATTTTTATCACATCTCTATTTCTATAGCTACATCTTTATCTCTATATATCTGTCCATTTATCAAACCCTATCTGTCTATCTATTTATTCATGTCTCTTCTCTCTCTTCTTTTCTCTCTCTTTGTCTCTGACTCTGTCTCTGTCTCTCTGCCTCTCTATCCCTGTCTCTTTCTTTCACATAGTCCCTCTGTCCCCCTCTGTCTCCTCTCTCTTTTTCTCTCTAGCTAGATATTGTGTTGTGTATTTATATGTATATGTATAGGATGACTGACAAACATCAGCTACAGGTAACCAAAATGCTTATTTGGATTTGTAGTCTCATAGATGTAGGCATTCTCTTCAGTGATTCAGATCCTCCCTACGTAACCTTTGTTTCTGTCTTTCAAGTTTCTAGTGGGAGGCAGGATTCACTCACCTTGCTGGGAGCCTTCATCTCTTTCTCCTGACATGGAGAATATATCAGTGCAACACTGGGCTATCCATTGGTTTTCTTCCCTTCTCACCATGGGACAACCTTTTACTTTTTTTTTTTTGCTTATACCTTATTTCATGCTCTACCTAAGCAGAGAATCAAGATAGCCTCAGATATTTACCAGCCTGTGTGATCCTGGGTAAATCACTTAATCTTTATCTGCCTCAGTTTCCTCAGTTACAAATTGAGAATAATAACAAATACCTTACATGGTTAGTATCCAATACATAGTAGGCACTTAATAAAGGACTTGTTTCCTTCCTCTATTCTTTCTATATGAACCACAGCTACTTCCTTTCTCCACATCAGGAATAGCTAATGCCAGGGCCTGGACTTCTAGAGATTAAGTTCTATCACCTTTGGGGAGTTAATTCATTAATTTTTGGAATTGTGAATGGGGTCCAAGGTGTCCTGATTGGTGGATGAGTAAGTGATGCCTTATCTCACCTACTATATCTTGCCAGCCCCACACTATCTTAATATCAATTAATAAATTAATAAACATCTCTTAAGTGCCAATTATGTGCCAGGCATTGTGCCGAGTTCTGGGGATACAAAAAGAGGGCAGAGATAGTTCCTGCCCTCAAGGAGCTTGTGATCTCATGAATCCCATCCAAACATCCACCAGGAGAACATGAGGAATACACTACCCTGGACATTTTTTTTAAATTATTTTTTCATTCTTTGAAATGTTTTTTTTTCCTGGGAGACAGTATGATGTGGGGGAAAGACAATTTCATTGGAGTCAGGGACCTAAGTTCATATCCTGCCTCTCTCATATACCACCATGTAAATTTGAGCAAATCATTCACCCTTTTTGAATTCTGGGTTCCTCAACTGTAAAATGAAGGTATTATATACTCCCAAACCTCTAAGATCCCTAACCACTCTGTATCTATGGTCCTAAGATCCTTTGTAATCCCATATTAGAAACATGTTGCTATATATTCATGCCCATCATAATCCTATCTAATGTCCTCCAGGAATGGCTCAGCTTCAACATGGTGATTAAAGTATGTTTCAACTAGAAGCCATATAAAAGCAGAAGAATTTTTGTATAAAAAGATGGCTCTTAACTTGAGAGAGATGACTTCTCTCATGACACTGGGCCAGTTTATCCTAAATATAAGAATCAGTGTCCCAAGGCTACAGAGTATTTTGTTCAAAATCCCCAGGACTGTGGATAGAAACAACTCCCCCTATTCATTTAGAGGATAAAAAGAACCTGTTCATTTGAAAAATTACATAGCTGACATTTAGAAGGTGCAGGGGGCCATAAGCCACCAATACAAGATGTTGGCCCTTTGGGAATTAAAACTAAAGAATGTCATAGGATGTAGAAAATGGGGTATACACAATTTTTAGTGGTCCCAAGAAAATGGAAGTCAAGTAGGTACCCATTGTTTGGGGAATGGCTAAACAACCTGTGGTAGATGAAAATAATGGAATGGTAGCCATAAGAAAGGACAAGAGTGGAGAAGTCAGTGGCTGGCAAGAATTGAACGAACTGATGCATGATAAAATAGGGAGAACCAGAAAAATAATTAATTAGTGGTGCGGTGGATAGAATGCTGGACCTGGATTCAGGAAGACTCTTCCTAAGTTTGAATCTGGCCTCAGACACTTACTAGCTGTGTGACTCTGGACAAACCACTTAACCTTGCTTGCCTCAGTTTCCTCATCTGTAGAATGAACTAGAGAAGGAAATGGCAAATCATTCTAGTATCTTTGCCAGGAAAATCCCAGATGGGGTTACGAAGAGTTAGACGTGACTGAAATGATTGAATAACAGCAGAAAGATAATAGACATAATGGTTGAGAAAATGTGCAGGAAAATAACCGTACAAGGCTATTCTACAATCAGAACTAAGATATATGCATTGGCTACTGTTGACTTTAGGAGAGTAAGGAAGAAATGTCTTTTCTCTTAAAGAGAAGGGATGGACTCCTGGGTTGGAATGATGTATACATTTTTAGGTATGGACTGACCATTTGCAGGCATTTTTGGTGATTTCTTTGTCACAAAGAATTCCATGGGGAGATGTTTTGGGGCATTGACAATAAAGGTATCAACCAACAATTTAGAAAATAGTTAACAAATATAAAAAAGGAATGAATAAAATATTTTTAAAATCTTTAATACAATAGAAGTAGCATGCCATAGTGAGCCAAATAAGTGATGAAAGGGTCAGGAAGATTTGGGTTTGAATCTTACCTCAGATACTGATTGACTTTATGACCTTTGATGAGTCTCAATCTCTCTGGGCCTCACTGAATTCATCTGTAAAATGGGGAAGAGGATAGACTCATTACCTTACAAGGACTCTTCCAACATTAAATCTATAATCCAATGACTTTTTAAGAAGGAAGGAAAGAAAGAAAGAAACATTTATTAAGTGATTACTATGGACTTTGCACTGTGCTAAATGCTTTATAAATCTCTCATTTAGTCCTTAAAAAATTCTCTAGGTATGTGCTATTATTATTTCTATTTTGCAGTTGAGGAAATTGAGGCAAATACTAGGTTATATGGCTACTGATAAGTGTTTGAGATCCTATTTGAACTTAAGTCTTCAGGTCAGCTCTCTGCCTACTGTGCCACCTAGCTGCCCACTTAAAGATCCAAATAATAATAATAATAATAATAATAATAATAATAATAATAATAATAATAATGTTCATTGTCAAGGCAATGTCAGCATCACACAGGAAAGGACTTTGGCTCTGAAGTCAGAAGAGCTAGTTTCCATTCCTGTCTTGGATAGCTTAGCACCTCTGTGCTCTTCATCTCCCTGAGCCTCAGTTTCCCTCTCTGTAAAATGAGGTCTTTGAGACCCCAGAGAGCTCTAGTTATTTGGTCCCACTATCTCCCGTCTTCTTCATCCTCTTCCACAGCACTGGGATGATGGACTAATCACTTAACCTCTCTGACCTTCTTCCTTTAAGGTGAAATCATTTTTTTCTTTTAAAAATCATTACAGATCACATTGCATTGACAGCACTCAATTACAGACACATTAGGGAATTACACCCTATTCGGTCCGATGCTGGAGAAGTCGTTAGCAGAGCTTTTCAGGAGAGCTAATGGGGATTGTATTTCTGAACCTCTTCACAGGACACTGCGTATTTTCTAATAAGTGTTTCTCTTTTCCCCCTGTGTTTATTGGACTTGAAGATTGACGAGGAGAGAGCAGGGAAGACCGGCTTTCTCCTCCAGGTGTGTGCGGGCAGCACCTGCGCTGCGTGCCAGCTGCGGGCTCCTGTCCCTGATGCTCACCTGGGACGTTGGCCGAGCAGTCTGGGCAGGTGTCTTCGAGAGCCTGCTGACAGCTGACCTTTGAGCCTGGCCGAGCCTCAGAGAGGGCTACCTCCAGTCCGGTCCCCTTGCTCTGTTGTCGGCTGGCATTCCAGTTGTCTTAACACACTCATTATGCTGACTGCCCTCCAGTAACCTCCGTTTATTGATTTGGGCCATATGCCAGCTTCTAATTGTTTCCTTCAGATTGTTTCTGCCCTAGATTGCTGACTCCTGTCTCCTCATTTTTATCCTTCACACCATGTCTTTGCCTTACCCACACCCCGACTAATTCCTTGAGTAGCCAGAGAGGCCATAAGTTTGATCAATCGTCTCATCTGGGGCCAAAACAAACAACCTTGTTTTTAAACTCGTGACTCTAAAAGCATCTCCCCCACCCTCTTTGGAAATATATTCCTTCCATTTCATTGTATTGTCTATGTTTCTCTTCTTCATTATAGGCTTATATCTGTAGGTAACCTTAGAGGCAAACCCTCTCATTTTACAGATGAGGAAACTGAAACAAACAGGGTTAAGTGACTTGTCCAGGGTCACACAGCCACTAAGTATCTGAGAGTGCATTTGAACTTGAGTCTTTTTGACTGTGAGCTTAGGACTTTATCCACTGTACCACATACCTGCACCTGGGTTGTGGGGCTTAGACCTTTTTCAGTAAGTAAAACAAGTAGAAGAATTTAACCTGCCATCTCGTGTTTGAAAGTTCTTAAATACTAATTTCAATTTTTCTGTTTCCTAACAGACAGTCACTTCCCAGGATAGATTGGAAAGCTGACTTCCTAATTAGTGGGAGGTTACCTGATATTTTTGCCAGTATTTCTTGATATACCATTTAAGGTTGTCAAATATGGCTCTCTCTCTCTCTCTCTCTCTCTCTCTCTCTCTCTCTCTCTCTCTCTCTCTCTCTCTCTCTCT
>NC_058130.1:24344070-24424067 GCF_016433145.1 Gracilinanus agilis | reverse complement strand
TCTCTCTCTCTCTCTCTCTCTCTCTGTCTCTCTCTCTCTCTCTCTCTCGGTCTCTCTCGGTCTCTCTCTCCCCATATCTCCCTACCCCTCTCTCTCTTCCTCTCTCTTCCTTCCTCTTTCTTTCCCTCCCTCTCTCTTCCTCTTTCTCTTTCTCTCTCTTTCCTTCTGTCTCTCTCTCCCTCCCTCTCTTCCTTTTTCCCTCCCTCTCTCTCCTCCTCTTTCTTTCTCTCTTTCCCACTCTCTCTCTCATAAAATGCCCCCAAAATCTTTAATTCTCAATTTTTCCTCTGTTTTTTTGTGTGTTTGGATTTTAACATGGCAGATATTTCCTGCTTCCCTAAATGTATTACTAAACCTTCCACAACTGCTAAACCTCCCACCACTTGGTATTTTAACCTAGGGAATCTAAAGAGTGTCTTTGTTGTTGTTCTTCAGTCATGTCTACTTCTTTGTGATCCCATGGATTACATTGTCCATAGGTTTTTCTTGGCAAAGATACTGGAATGGTTTGCCATTTCCTTCTCCAATGGATAAAGGCAAGCAAAGGTTAAGTGACTTGCCCAGGGTCACACAGTTAGTAAGTGGCTGAGGTTAGACCATTTTCTAGTCTCATCTCGAATATTAATCTCTAGAATATGAACTGAATAATTACATATTGTATATGTATTTATATATGTATATTTTGCTGCCTTTTGTTTTTGCTTCAACTTTATTTCTGAATATTTCCCACCCTCATCTTACTCCTTCCCTTGTAAGAAAGAATTTAAGAAAAGGAAGAAGCAGTTCAGTAAAACTAGCTGGCATATCAGCCATCTCCAACATTACAAACACTTTTTTACCTTCATAGCTGTCCAACTCTGCAAAGAAAGGAAGGAGGTAGTGAATGAGCTTTGGGGAGAACTTTTCCTTCTTTTTTTTCAACCAAGCATTTATTTTGTCCCCCTTCCAAAAATCTTTCATGGTCTCCATTGCAAAAATAAGAAAAACAAGACTTGTTACAAATGTGCATAGTCAAGCAAAAGAGATATCTGCATTGGCCAAAGTGAAAAATGCATATCCTGGTCTATATTTTGAATCCTCGTTTCTGTTCGGAGGGGACAAGCAGGGTTCTCCATTGGCCCTTTGGAATAAGAGCTGGTCACTGTATTGATCCAGGTTCTCAAGGAATGAGAATTCTTAAAAATCCCCATGGATGTTGTGATGCTACAGAAAGATCAAAATAGGAACCCTAAAGGTGAGTTTTCAGATACCTACTGGGAAGTTTGTGCCTGTTTTTCCCAACTAATAAAAAAGTTCAGTAGGACATATTCAGCAGTAGTCATCAATGTCAAAATATCAGAGGAATAATTTTACTGGAATGGCCCTTCCAAACTCTGCCACAGTGAATGTGGCTTCACTTTTGGGTAGTTTATGGATTTATGAAGAGCCTTTCAAGAGAAGTCTCCTGTTCTGAGCTCTGCTCTGGCACACAATAGATAGAGAAGTAAAAAAACAAACCAAAAAAAATTCATAGAACATATGTTGAAAAATATTTGCCTGACTTCTAAATAAGGAGAAAAAGATGAAAGGGAGGAAAACATTAAGAAAAGTTAACCAGTGTATCCCTAAGTTTCAGCCCTGATTCATTTCTATTCAAGAGCATAATTGAATAAAATTTTCCTGAAATGTTATAGATTCTGCTTTGTCTTATCAAGTCTAATTCCAGAGACTTACTTTTCTGGTAGTCTGTGGTTTTTCTTGGGGTACCTGAATACTTCTCAAAGGTAGGTCAATGGTGTTGAAATGGGGTACCTGAATACTTCTCAAAGGTAGGTCAATGGTGAGATAGCAAGCTAGCAACAGTCAAGGGAAAAAAGCTCAGACTCTCTAATAATTGACCTCCAGAGCTTTCTCCATGGCTCCTCAGATTTATCATGCTTATGGGGTTAGAGAAATTGGTGAAGACCATCAGAGGCTGAACTGACCTAATCAAGATTTTAGATATCCATAGGATAATATTTTGATGATTTTTTTCTTCTCTGAATCATCATTATCATCACTGATGATAATAATAATAATCGTTATTTATTAGGCAAAGGTAATAAGTCACATTTTAGTGTCAGATTTTTTTTATTAAAAGTGGGCTAAGAGAGAGAAACGTCCAATGAATTTGGATATGCAGATACAGTGCTATATTGTACCACGAAATGTCACAATATAAGAAACAAGGGAAGGTTTTTATGAACTAATTTAGAATGAAAAAAAGTTGAACCAGGTGCTTCTGGGATGGAAATGAAAATAACAGTAAAGACATCTGGTCTAGGAGAAAATGCAATGAGGAATCTTGGTTCTGGAGTGACAGATGATGAAATAGCTCTTGCCTCTCCCTTGTGTTATGTTGAATTTTCTCTTTGTTAAAAGGTGTGTTGGTTAGTTTTGTTTATCTCCTTAGCTTGGTAACAAATGAAGAATTTGTGTTGGGGGATATTTACCAAAGTTAACCAAAGACAGTAACAAAACTACTATTTTAAAAAGGGAACTACAACCTTATTAATTTTACATACTTATCTAAATAATAAAAATTATTTAATTTAATAAATGGCTTATTAATTTTATATAAGAAAAACCTGAGGCCATGGAGGATACCATAGTGTCTCTAAGGTGTCACCCCCAGGAGTAGTACACTAATGTGAATTGTTTCCTTGTGAGGTTCTCATGGACAGAATTTTTTATAGGGAAAGTCTTGTTCTTAAAGAGGCTCTTGGCTAAACTCACTTTTGAAGAAAATATCAGATAGCTCTTGGCACCTGTGTATGCCACAGGAGATTTAATCATTGATACACACACAGATACATATATTGTGTGTGGGTGAATGAAGGGAGGAAGATAGAAGGATTGGAGGAAGAAGGAATGGATGGGAGGAAGGTAGAGGAAGGGAAAGGAAGGAAGCAGTTCCCAGCCCCCTGAGCGGGAAATTGACTAGAGCCCTCAAATGAATGATCAGAGAGCAAGTTTAGGGTTTAAAACAGCTAGGTTTTATTTAGATTAGAAAGGGAAGGTCTAGGGAGAACTAGGAGGTAGGAAGAAAGGGGAAAAGGCGCCAAGAGAGAGATCAGGGTTCAGGGTTCAGCCTCTGGCTGGGGAGAGCAGAGTATTCCAGGGTCCAAGAGCAGGCTGCTTCCAGGGTAGAGAGAGAGAGAAAAGGTGCCAAACTTTCTCTTTCATACTTTCCCTGACACCTCCTACAAAGGAAGTGGAAGTTGTCCAGGGAAGTTGTAGCAGAGAGAGTCCTGGGAGTTGTAGTCTTCCAGGACACATTCCTCCCTGTGATCCTTTGGGAGACCAATCTCCCCAATGGATCATAAAAAAACATAAATAAATTTACAATTACAATAAATAAAGGGTATATGCATGAATACAAGGGGAGAAAGGTAACAATTTTTACAATATAAAGAAATCAAAGGGAACTTCTTTTACAAAAATATTCAGGGGCAGTCCCCTTTTTTCACAACAAAATAGATACATACATAAAACAAATTCATTTAAACAAAACAGATGAATTTAATAAGACCAATGAATTTAAAAAAACCCCAAAGTTCAAAATTTTGCACATCTGGTTGCTCTCTTAGGCTCCTGGATCAGCATGCATTCTCCATGTGGTCTCCACTGGCATCTCCATTTGGATTCCAGGAGGCAGTAAACTTTTTCCTAAAATAACCTAAATACTCCATATGAAATAAAAACACCCCCCAAGGAGGATAGAAATAAACACTGAAATCACAGAGGGATATATGGCTGAGGCAGGAGGCATATGAATCACTGCCAATCAAATTCATCAGAAAAAGATAGGACAAAAAGGTCAAATAACTAGTGGATGAAAAATTCTAAACATCCAATTCTAAATTTTATATGAAAACATTCTAAATAAGAAAAAAAATCACACTAGGTCTTTCAATAATGCTCAATTAAAGTAATCCATGTCCAATTAAAGTAATCCATGTTCAACATCATGTACTTACCCAGTTAACAGCCAGGACTACAGTCAACCACCATAGTAAGAAAGTTAGGAAAAAGGACTAGATTTGTATTTATTAGTCTGATACTGGTCTGATATTACATCATTTCTTCTTTTCTTCTTTCATCATTTCTTCTCAGGGATATAATATGGAGGCAGAACAGCCAGTTGTTAGGTACTTGACATATAAATTTTCGTAAGGAGTTTGGTTCAAAGAGTCCTACATCTTAACATATGTTAAGCATCACAGCCTCGATTCTCACACTAGGTTCAAGTCCTTTTTATTGGCATAGAAGTCTGAGCAATCCTATTAGGATTGTCTTTTCTTTTTTGACCTGTGTGCTCTTTTGGCATCATACAGTTAGGTATGTGCTTCTTTGGCACTATATAGATATCTGTTCGTTTTTGGCACTGTACTGATGAAATCTGTGCTCCTTTGTTGATCCCATTTCGTCGAATCAGACATTTTGTTAAATCAGACATATGTACTAAGTCCCATAATAGCAAAATACCAATGGCAGCTTCAGTAGTCTAAGGCTTTTGGGCAGGCAGTTACAGTTAGAACTAATGGATATACTAAATCTACACTAATCTAATAATCAAAAACTCTCTCAATTTAGGTAATATGTGCTTCAAATTCAAAAATTACACATGCAATTATAAAAATGTGCTAAAATTTAAAATATATATATCTCCTATAATCAGTGACAATGAGAAAAAATATGTAGGTATATGTATATTGCAATTCATGTCACTTAAGGAGGGGTAGAATATAAAGGTTCTTACCCAAGAATTTTGATGCATTTCCTCTTAGCTTAGCCATGATCCACCATGTGAGTGCAAATGGGGTAAAACAATGGAGAATAAAAGCAATAATACATTTAAGAAAATACAAAAATTTCACAAAAAGCACGAAATGAAAATCAATTCAAATTCAAAGCAAGTTAATTCAATAGAGGTAAGATATGTTCAAATACAGTGAAACAACAACAATAACAAAAAGAAAAGAAAAAAACAAAGTACAGATGTAGCAAGTCACAAATACAATCAATAGTCAATTTCAATACAGGTCAATTATTCAGTATGAACAGAAGGTACTTGTTTTACATGGCTCCAATGAATCCATGAGTCCTTCTCCCCAATTTTAATAGCTGTTGGTGTAGTCAATAGGATCTGGAATGTTCCATCATAGGCAGGTTTAGTTGACCAAGTGCGTTTGAAGTTTTTTCTGTACACGTTATCACCTGGGTTTAGATTGTGAAGCGAGAAGTCTATGGGGCCTGCCTGAACAGCAGCTCCAGAATCGTGAAGCTCTCACAATTTGGTTTGTTATTCTTTGATGTACATGGCAATGGTTGTATCCTCTCCTAACAATGAAGTATAGGCAGGGGTTATAACAATTTCAAATGACACACTATATATGTGTATATATATATATATATATATATCTTTGCTTTTATATTTGTGGGTATATATATATACACATATTTACACATATACATGTATATATGTAGATACATATTCACACATAAATATAAAAGCAAGTACTTCTGGGTGGAAAAAAGATTGGATTTAACTTTACCCTACAGGCAGAAGTGGGAGTGATGATGGGAGGTTGCTGAGAGGCAGATGTAGATTTAATGGTAGAGAAAGCCTCCTAAGAGTTAGCCCAGAATGAATGAGCTATCTCAGGAGGTGGTGAGCTGCCCTTCTTTTGGAGGTCTTCAACAAAATCTGGCTGACCTTGGAGCAGAGGCTTTGTCAGGGGTGTTGTAGAAAGGATTGGGTTGGAATAGATTACCCTAGAGGTCTCTTTCCAATTCTGACATTTTCTGATTCTGCCCTAAGAACATTAACTGTCCAGAATAGTGGGCAGCTTTGGTTTTGGGCTCCTGCCACCCAGCCCTGTTAATATTCTAGGGCTTAACTTCTCTGCTAGTCTCCAGAGTTCCAAAGCTTTACACACGAGTGCCCACAAAAAAGGATTCTTGATGCCGCTGTGTGTTGAGGACAGGGAACAGATGAGCTTTGCAAAGTGAACTGGTGGCTTATGCCCTAGTTTACTGTTTGATTCAATTTACCAAAGGTGACCTTTTCCTCTTCTCTGGTCAGGATTGTGGTTCTTTTCTGGTAGGTTGTGGTCAATGGGGAAAAATGCAGAGCAGATGATGGTCTGTTTTGGTGAGGATTCCTCTTTTGACTCAGTTTCCTTATAATTGACCTGTTGACTTTGGTCTCCCCAATGGTGAGAGTTTTAGATTTTGTGCTGCAAGGGTGCTTTAGGATAAGCTAATCCAAATCCCTCTTTTACAGATGAGAAAACTAAAGCCCAAAGAGATTGGGGGACCTTTTTAAGGTCACATAGCTGGGATTTGAACCCAGGGCTTCTCTCACTCTGACCTGTGTCCCCCATTATCTTATATCCAGGACAGAATGACTTTCTACCCATAGACTAGTGGTGTTGTTGACTCTAAAATCATACATAAAATTTTATCTGTTATGGCTAAATATATAACTCTAACTCTTTTATAGTACTTCCTGTTTATCCTTTTTGGGACCCAAATCCCTCAAGCCTTTGAAACCCACTAAAATGCACAACTGAAAAAGTGAAATCTACCTACCCAGAGGTTCACAGGAAAATGATTTATAGAGTTGGAATGAATCTCAGAAATCATCTCTTTGAACCCCTTTGTTTAATAGATGAGGAAACAAAGGCTTGATTTAATCCACTAAACATCTATTAAGTATCTACAGTATTCCAGGCACTGATATAGGTGTGGGGGATACAAAGTCAAGAATCAAAAGTGAGCCAAACACAGTTCCTGCCATCAAGGAGCTTATATTTACAAACCAATAACTATCCTTATGTTGTTGTTTTTAAATTGGTTTTGGTCTTTTCCAACTCTTTGTGCTCCCATTTGAGATTTTTCTGGCAAAGATTCTGGAGTAGTTTGCCCTTTCCTTCTCCACCTCATTTTACAGATGAGGAAACTGAGGTAAATAGGTTAAGTATCTTGTCTAGGGTCACCCACTTAGTAAATGTCTGAGGCTATATTTGAACTCAGGTCTTCCTGGCTCCAGGTCAAGCACTCTATCCACTGTGCTAGATAGTAGAGGAAATGTATATAAACTAATTTCAAAGTACTCTTGGTACAGAGAATAAAAAAGATACACAAAAGGAAAATAAAAGTCTCTGTCCTCTGCCATTCTAGAGGGAAAGCCATGTACATAGACAGATAAATACTATATAGTCTATGTTTTATATGTGTATTTTACATGATACATACATACATATTATATATAAATACACACAGTATATACTTATATAAATATATCATAGATATGTATATATACTAGTGTATACACAGGCTACTTTGTATTTCATATATATATATATACAGGTGAATGTATGTATATAAACACATGTATGTCTCTCTATATAAATGTTTGTCCATGTGTCCTTATATGGACACCTCTGTTATATAAATATCTATACTATATCTATAATATATATGAAATGCAAAGTAGGTTGAAGGGCTCTAGCAACTAGGAGAATTAACTTATGTAATATGTTATAAATATGATATTTAATCTATTCTATATTAATATTATTATAATATTCTGTTATACGTAACACACGAGCTAAGTCCTGAAGGGGGCTAGATGCTTCAAGAGATTCAGAGTGAGGAGAGCCTTCTAGTTATAGGAAGATAACTAAGCTTGAGGTGGGAGATTGAGAAAACAGAATAGATCAATTTGACCAAAGAGTAGCCTATGTGAGAAGGAATAATGTCCAACTATTTTAAAAGAAGGACTGGAGCTAAATTCTGAAGGACTTTCGATGTCAAGTGAAGAAATCTTTCTTTTATGATAGAAGTAATAAGAAGCTGAAGACTCTTCTTGGGCCAAAAAGCACTATGGTCAGACCCATTTTTTTTGAGTGGCTGACTGACTTGGCCAGGGTCACATCAGTAGGAAGTGGTAGAAACACTCAGAATTATTGGTCGGACCCTCGTGGCATCGAGAATGCTCCGCAGATCCCTTATGTGTTGGGTTTTTTTCCATCCTGTTCTTGACTTCCCAAGGTGAAGTCCTGGAATGCTGACTATTGGATGGATCACTGTTTTCTATTTGATATGTTTAGCAGGAGTTGCTGCTGATATTTCCAACAAGTTTGCCTCAGAGTTGTGGGTGGAAACAAGTCCAACCTTGTGACTGCATATTAACGGGGAATCTGAAAAGGTGTCTGGTTTTTACAGCGATAAATTTTAATGACTTCTGTTTGTGTATCATTAACAAGCTTCTGCTGGGGCCCAAAGGCATAAATAAAGTCATTTTGCTGGGGTGCGACTGCCCTTCCAACAGTCCCAAGATGACCTTGAATTCCAGAAAGTCTTAGTTTATAGCCCTTTCTTGGGGACCAGAATACTCTAGTGCAAACACAAAAACCTTGTTAGCTTCCTTAAAAGACCAACTTCATTAGAGAGGTAACATGGTGTACTAAAAAGAGAAAATGGGGTTATAGGTTGGTGTGGGATCACAGCCTGCATCTGGTGCCTGCTAGCTTACTGTTTTGCTATGGATAATTTAATTTCTTTCTGAATCTTGGTTTCCATAGCTGTCAAATGGGGATAGCACTGTCCATAGTTCTTATTTCACAAGATTATTTTGAAGATCAATCAAAATCATAGGATCCTATATTTAGAACTAGAAGGGAAATTATAAGACATCATGTACCACCTGCTCATTTAATAGATGTCCTAGGACATCTATGGTCAGAGAAGTGAAATAATGATGATGATGATGATGATAAAAACTAACATTTATATAGCACTTATTAGGTGCCACACACCATGTTAAAATCACAAATTATTATTGTTATTAATACCTATTCCTTTCAGTTCTTAGTGTCTATCCCTTCTAAGGTTATGTATTTCCTCTAATCTGCATTTATCCTTTATGTTTAGTTTGATATATGTTGTTTCCCCTACAAGAATAAATGCTCCTTGAGAGTAGGAGCTATTTTTTGCCTTTTCTTTGTATCTTCAGGATTTAACCCAGTGACTAGTACATAGTAAGCATTGATTAAGTGATTGATAGGATCAACTTCATAGGCTGAAATAAGATAAAGGATGTAAGGTGCTCTGAAAACTTTGAAGCAATTTTTTTTATTTCCTGTGTTAGGCTGTTGTTGTTTTTTTGGTGGGGGGGTGTGGTTGGAGTGGGGAAAAGCTTCTCTGTTACAACAGATAATTATCTATTATAGAAGCGTTAGTCTCCTTAAAGAAAACACTTTTCTCTATTTCCATTGGTTAAAAAAAATGATGCATACTGTATTTTTTCCTTTCCAGTTTGTATTTCAGATATTTGCATTTCAAATTCCCATTTCTCAGTTGTCTTTTTTCTAGTCCATAGCTGCATAATTTGGCTATTTGGTTTGTTATAATAAAAGGTATAGAGATATTTAGCTATTATAAAGCCTTTCAAAGTACCATTATAGAGGTTTGTGCTACAATCGAGTTTTTTCTGGGATAGTTGGAGTAAGTCAAACTTGCCCGGTAAAATCTCATAAATATCCTGCATTGTTATTACCACATATCTCTTAAAGAAGAAGCATCATCCAATTATTCCCTAAGGGTGGAGCTGAAAACTTGTCCTCCTATCCTTTGATTGCTGTGGATCCAGAGCTCTCACTCCTAATCACAGTTTTCTTCTTCCCAAGTCAGTTGGGTCAGAGTAATAAATCTTGGTGTGGATCAGTTTTAAGCATTCTTAATATTTAACAGCAATTAAGATTGCAAATGAATATATGACACTGGAAATGGGCACCTGATTTCATCATGTCCTTATTAGGTATTCTAAAGGATTTCCAGGACACAATTTACCCTTTGTGCCACAGATTAAAGAATGCAAATAACTTCAAAAGAATATGACTTCCTTTTTCTTCCTCCCACAAATAAGGATAAAGAAGAAAATTAGTCAATCCTGTTCAAAAAGCATTTATTATCCACTCAACAGGTATAAGGTTCTGTGTGAGGTGAAACAGTCCTTGCCTTGAAGGAGTTTCCATTCCATTAAGAGGATATGTTGTTTATACAAATAAGTAAATATTAGATAATTTGAAGAGAAAAAATAGTGAGTGCTATGTGAGTTGGGGAGTGATGGTGGTGGAGAATTTCATTTTATTTTATTTTATTTTATTTTTAGAAAAAAAATTTCATGGTTACTTGATCCATGTTCTTACTTTCCCCTCCACCCACCCCCAGTAGACAATGCACATTTCCATTGGTTTTTACATATGTCATCAATCAAGACCTATTTCCATATTATTGATAATTGCACTGGAGTGGTCATTTAGAGCCTACATTTCAAATCATATCTGGTGGATAATTTTAGCAGAGGTGGTAGGACAGAAGCCTTAACTTTGAAGGAAGTAAAGGGATTTGAGAGGGCAGAGTTGAGGTAGGCTGCATTCCAGGCAGAAGGAGGCACAAGTTCTGCAAATACAGCTATCCTTTTCATATCACAACTTTCTCCATTGTTGTTTTGATCTGTCACTGGTTGGCATACAAAGTTAAATGAGAATTTTGGGGGGAGTTTTGTGGAAGTTGCCAATGAAACAAAAAGTTTAAAAACTCAGAAATGCATAAAATATGTATAATTTCAACATCTTTTATCTTTTAATGCCATAAATACACAATATTTCTTTTTTAAAGTTAACTTAAGTAAAAATTTAAAGATTACAAAAAAGAATGTGAAAGCCAGCAGATGATACACAAAGATGTAGAGATATCTTTAAGAGTTTAGTAACTAATGACTAAGAAAAATCTATAAATCTGATACTCAGAGGCAGCTGGGTGGCTCAGTAGATTGAGAGCCAGTCCTAGAGATGGGAGGTCCTTGATTCAAATCTGGTCTCAGACACTTCCTGTGATCCTGGACAAGTCACTTAACCCCAATTGCCTAGCCCTTACCACTCTTCTGCCTTGGAACCAATATACAGTACTGATTCCAAGATGGAAAGTAAAGGTTTTTTTTAAGAGTTTAGTAACTCATAAATGCATATATACGTGGTGCTATAAACAGCTCATAAAAGAAAAAAGAAAAAAAATCAGTCTTCTCTGCTATGAAGGGAGGGATAAAAAATTTATGTGGATTTTTCAGATCATGGGGGTGGGGGTGGAGGATGGTTGGGCACAGTGCCCCTAAATTCTCAATTTGGATATATATATATATATACATACATATATATATATATATGTATATATTCTGTATATAGAGGCAGAGTAGGGAATGTTGAGTTGAATTTAGGGAACTGACCAGTTGGGTTGCAAAATAGAACATAAGAAGGAATGAAATCAACTCAGAAAAGTAAGTTGGAGCTGGATGATAGATAAACTTTTGTGCAATCCAGAGTCCCTGGAAGTTTTTAAGCAAGGGAATGACATGGATACTTAGCATAGGAAGATTGATCGATTGGAGAGAGAAGAGGCTGGCAACAAGGAGTCCAATTAGGAATATATATGGAAGTAATCTAGGAGAGTGTATGACAGTAATCTAGGTCCTAAACTTTGGTAGCGACCCTGTGAGTGAGGAGACACAAATATGAGTGTTGATAAAATGGAGAAGACACAAATCTGAGTGGTTATAAAAGTGATAAGATTTTTCCAAGACAATATGAGGGTAACAGGAGAGAAAAATTTCAAAAATATTCTAAAATAAAATGAGCATGATGACGACTACCTAACACATAGTAGGTGCTTAATGAATACCTGCTAATTAATGATTAATTGGTTGACTAGGAGGATGATGGTACTCCTTGTTCTGAGGAAGGATGGGTAGAGGTAATCAGCCCTATATTTAATTATTGCTTTGTGTGAAATGTCATTGGGATGTCCAAGCAGAGATGACTGAAGGTATTTGGTGGTGGAGGAGGACTGGACTTTGGGAATGATATTTGTACTAGATTTATAGATTTTTCTTAGTCATTAGCATCAAGAAGATGAGATTGTCAGGAGAGAGTGTACAAAGAAACCATCAGAGCACATTAGTGAAGTTGCTACATGAAAAGTTTTTAAGGAACATTTTAGAAGAAATAGAGAGTGAGTGTGGTATAGTAGATGGAGAGCCAGAGTCAGAAAGGCCTGAGTTCAACTCTCACCTCTGATGCTGTGTGACTAAACAAGTCACTGGGATTCTCAGTACACTGGGTCATTAATTATAGAACTGGGGTTGATCAGCATTAATAGAAGTTTCCTCATGGAAATTCCTTATACAACAATAGATCCTGACCCAAAAAAGGCAAGAAAACAAGATCTTTATTATTTAGTCAAATATTGTAATGGTTTGTGACTTGAGTTTGATTCAGAAACTTGAATAGAAGTTTGTGTAATTTGGAAATCTAGGGAGTACTGTTTTATTGCTGTGACTTTTCCTTGAGTCATATTTCCTATAATACGTTTCCTTCATTAATGAGCAGATTTAAGAGTGTTGAGTTGACACAGCATGATGCATTGGAAAGCACACTGGCTCTCTAGTCAGAAGACCTCTGGCCAAATCCTGCCTTTGATGCTGACATTTTGTGTAACTTTACGTAGATAAGGTAACCTCCCTGAGGAGGGAGTTTCCTCAACAAGAGTTTACAGAACCTGTAATCTCACAGGTCTTTCCCTGCCCCCTATTCTCAGGTGAACAAATGAAATAATATATAGGGTGTCCCATATTTATTAAAGTTTAAAAACACACTAAGAAGACCTCTGGGACACACTGTATATGCAGTTTTTCAGCCCTATTAGTTCTATAAATGCTAGCTAAGAAGCATTTAGTTTGCAAGGCCCTGTCCAAGGTCCTGAGGCTTAAAAGATAAAAGCTAGACTCCCTGCTCTCAAAGAGTTATGATCTATTGTGATTTTACAGTTCATCCCTAAATAGTTTCAGGCATATGTGGTTGGAAACATAAAGACAGAACTCTGCAGAGTTAGACTGTCAAGATCAAGGACACTCATTTTCTGTTGAAGATGCCGTGTTCAGAAGCAGTTGTGTCTGATCACTTTGTGTAGGAACAAGCTTTAACTTCTAATTTGATTCTTACTTAAAGCCTTAGATTTCATCCATAATTTTTTAGTATTAAAACAAATAAGTGAAATGCTGTTTTCTCTAACAAGGATGAGGAGGAAGTAAAGGAAATATCCTTCTTCTCCTAAAAGGATATTAATTTTGATTTTTTAAAAAAATGGCCAGCCCTGTTTGGATAAGCTGCCCCCTCCATTTTCAAAGGACTACATCTTCTTTGGATCACCATTAATTCATTCATCAAACATATATTAAACTCTTTCAATGTGTCAAAATTTATCAACACCAAAATTTACTGTTTGATATAACTCCCCTTGGAAAGAGAACATCATAATTAGGAATAACTGCCCAAAATCTACAGCAAAGCAGGGAGTGTGGGAACAAGATTTCAGCACCTTCTTCAGAGTAATGACACTGGGTGGTATTCCTGTTCCAAGAGGCAGGATCAGCACTAACAGTGTTGGTCAGAAATTGTTCTGTGACTTGTAGTCTTTAGAGAGCTGCCTGGGACACTAAAGTTTCAGATGATGGGAAACAATAGGAAATGGAGCACAGCTCACCCTGCTGTGCTACTCATGAATGGATAGTAGAGTGCTGTGGTAGAAATTCAAAACTACTCATTAGAACAAGGTTTGAAGATTATCTATGGATTCCAGTTTTTCATGTCATTGCTATCCTCATAATCATTCTGGGTTTGAATTTAATTCAGTAGAAGAAATATAAGCCCCTTGAAGGCAGGGAATATATTTTTTTGGTTTTTGTATTCCCAATAAGTACAACAGTAACTCTGGGCATGGAGGACAGTCAGCACAAGAGCATGGAGAGAGAAGAAGAGATGGAATGTATGAGGAACACCAAGCAGGCCAATTTGACTCGGCCAGAATCAGTGCAAGAGGTATAATGGGGCTTGAAAAGTTAAAAGGGTCCAGGGTATAAAGTCCTTTAAATGCCAAATAGAGGAATGTTTGATCCTCAGGATAATTTGGAGTCAGTGTAGTTTACTGAGGAGGATGGTGAAATATTCAGATGTATCTTTTAGGAGAATCACTTTGGGAGGTGAATGAGCATAGATTGGAATAGAGAGAGAGACCTTAGATAGGAAGACCATAGGGGAGGCCATTGAAGTAGTCTAAGAGAGTTGATTGGAACCCAAAGTAGAGGGTGATGGCTATGTGAGTACAAAGAAAGGGACATATCTGAGAGTTGTTGGAGAGAAAGAAGTGACAGAGATAATTGATCAGATCTGTGGAGTGAGTGAGAAGTCTTGGATCAGAACAAGGAATTAAGCTTCAGTCATTGGAAGAATGATGGTGCCCTTGACAGTGACAGGGAGATTCAGAAGAGGTATTATTGTTGTTCATTTTGGCTAGGGGCGTGATGATTCTGAGATGTCTTTGGAGTGTAGCAATGTCTGATAGACAGGTGGTAATGTGGGATTGGTGCTCAGGGTACTAGTGCTAGATACGTGGATCTGGGAATCATTTACATAGAGATCATAATTGAACCGATGGAAAGTGATATAATTATCAAGTGAGAAAGAACAGAGAGAAGAGAGGAAAGAGCCTAGGACAGAGCCTTGGAAGAATCCACAGCTAGTAGTCATCTGTACGGTAAAAACTTTGAAAGTATTTTGAAAATGACTTCATCAATGTCTAAGAATACATCTAAATGAATGATACCAATGTTTAAATTATTTTGCTTGCACTTTGATTATAATAAAGCCACAAAAGAGCATTTTAATGTATACAGGAAGCAAGTGGCCTTCTCATCAATTCTGCTTATCTAGAGAGGGCCATTGAGGCAAATCAAGAAAAGGACTTCCATGACCATCTGGTCCAGTCTGTATCAGGAAGAGATTCTCCATTGCATCTTACTTAATTAAGGGCCTTCCAGCCTCTGCTTGCAGAATTCCAATGAAAGGGAACCTTCCATCCCTTAAAGCAACCCCTTCTACTTCTGGATAGCTCTAATTATGAGTGGCACCAAGACTCAGTTTGCATTTTTTCAACTTCCACCCATCCTTCCTGGTTTTTGCCTTTGGGGCCAAGCAGGTCAAGTCTACTCTCTTCCAGGTACTAGCCATTCGGCTATGAGGACAATGTGATCAAACATGCCTTGAGCCTTCTCCCATTTAAACCTCCTCTTTTAGCCAAGCTACTCTCATCTTGTAAGGACTTAAAATCACCATAATTTAGATACTCATTAATTTATCGGTGTCTTTCCTGAAGCTGGGTGCTCAGAGCTAAGCAAAATACTCTAGTTGTGGTGAGAATTTTATGTACCCATTAAGGTTAAGCTATGACTTGAATCATTTAAATGTTTCTTGTGAAATCCAAAATCTTATCAAGTTACATTTTGCAGCTTACCTAATGGATGGCACTATATTGGCACTTCTAATGTACTACCTTAACAATTATGTTTGATCATAATCAGTGAAGTGTGCCCCCTTTTACATGCTATAATGTGATCACTTAAATCATTTAATAGATTTTGTTCTATAGACAGTGATACATAAGTCCTGTGTGGTTAAACATCATAAATCAATATCATTTGCCTGGAACTTCTATTGCCTAAGAGAGAACAGTATCAACCTTGAATATTATGCCCATGAAACAAATTAGATTTTGGAATTTCCATAAAATATATGCTGACCAACTCCCTGCTTAAGAAGTAAGAGCTACATAAAGATTCTAGAAATCATTCTGACTTTGCATGGGGATATAGGATAGGAGGGAAAGGCGTAATGAAAGAAAATCTTTTACATTTTGTACTTGCAGTGGATCATAATAACAGACATCATATAATGTTTAACATTTGTGTGAAGGACATTTAGGTAGCACAGTGACTAGAGAGCCAGATCTGGAGTCAGGAGGAGCTGGGTTCAAATCTGGACTCAGATACTTCCAAGCTAGGTGACTTTGGGCAAGTCTTTTAACCTTGGTTGCCTAGACTATGCCCTTTTCTGCTTTAGAATTAATACTAAGATAGAAGGTAAGGTTTTAAAAAAATACAGTTTGTGTGAGTGTCAGTAGGAAGGTAGGAAACTTATTAAGGGCTTACTATGTACCAGTCAATTTGCTAAGTTCTGAGGATATAAATACAAATAAAAAGTAAGATGGTCCCTGCCCTCAAGGAACTTAGATTTTAATGGAGAAAGATAGTCCCTAAAAGACCTAGAAGGGATATAAATGAAGCATGACCAACCCTGTCACCAAAATGAAGACCCTAAACATAATTCACCATTGGGAGAGAGGGACTGACAGGCAGAGGGATATTTCACAATGAGAAGGCAGTTGAGTCAGAGTGGCAAAGTCCAAAGGTAGAGGCATGAGAGGCTGGCCCTGAAGTAGATGTACTTAGGTTCAAGTTCTGTAGCTGACAAAAAAAAAACAACTGGATCACCTTTGTTAAGTCACATCACCCCTTGGTTCCCTAGGCAATTAAAAATTTGAGATTTTAAAGTGTAGGAGTACATAAACTTAGATGGAGAGAGAGAGTTTCCCTCTAGGACTTCCCTGCTGGAATAACATAAAATCATAGGTACAGACAAATTACTTAAAGTTCATAAAGTATATTATATACATTATCTTATTTGAACCTTACAGCAAAGCCTATATATAGGTATGACAGAATGGGGAAACAGAGGCTCAGAAAAATGTAGGGTCTTCCTAGCTCTTCCTAATTCCAAGGCTGGATTTTTATTCATTCTCCCAGATGTTTCCTATGCAAACATTGAAATACTACATAAATGTTAGTGGTTCCACTAACCCATATCAAGTGAGAAGTCTCACCATGCCACTCTTCTGATCAGCAGCTTCAAATGCTCCTTGCTGACACTAGGTTATAATGCACACTCTCCTGCTTGGCCTTTAAATCCTTGGACAGTCTGCTGTCAACCCATGTTTCCAGGTTGATTTTACATCAGTCTTTCTCTGTGATCCCCCCAAAGTGGCTCACACAAAATTATAGGATCCTACATCTGGGAGCTTGAAGAAAATTCTGAGAACATCCCATCTAATTTTCCCTATGTATCACATAATTTATCTGTTTCTCTCTTTCTTCCCATTTCCCCCTTTAGAAAGTAAGCTCTTAATCTTAAGTACAGAAACTGTGTTTTTTTTCTTCCCTTTTGATCTTCTATACCTAGCATGATGCCTAGGATAGAGTTTTGTTTGGCTCTGGGTGGGGGAAGCCTGTGATTTCATTAGTGTTCAGAAATCTTCCTTCCCTCTGAACTCTTCTTTCACAAAGCTACCATCTTTGCTTCTTAGATCAGAGACCTGCCTTGGGGCCTCACTCTTGTGAATGGTGACTGCTTCTCCCTTCAACCCTATTTCAGGAGTCTTTATTCTCTCCTCTATGGCTCCCTACCAGGTTGAATGAGTCTGATTTCTCTTCCACAAAACACATCTCCATGGGCTTGAACAAAGGTACCATACCTATTTTGAGTCTTTTATTTTCCAGGTTAACCATTCTCAATTCTTTCAACTGACCTTCTTAGGCCATGTTCTTGAGATCCTTCCTGGTCTCCCATCTCTGGACTCAGTTGAGCTTATCAATGCCCATCTAAAATATGGCATCTAGAACCAAACACAACAATCTTGATATTGTCTGACTAAAGCAAAGGGTAGTGGCACAATCACCCCTTTAGTCTTAGAATCTTTCTTAATGCAATATAAGATTAACAAATCAACACTGGATTGATTTCAAACTAATGGCTCATTAAATCCCAGGATCTTTTATTAGATGAACAGCTGCCTCTCCAACTTGAAATTATGAAATCAATTTTGAACATATGTTTATGACTTGTCATTTGTATTCAATGATATTATTGGATTGTATTTTGCCCAGTGGTCTAAATTTTCAAGATTTTTTTGTAACCTAGATCCTCTCTATTAGTTAACTGCCAAATATATTGTCATCTATAAATATGATTTAAAAAAAAAGAAAGACAAAATAGCCCCTACCCTCAAGGGACTTACATTCTTCTCAGATTCTGAATTCTTCTTCCCCCCCATCTCATCATCATCAATCACCACTGCTCCCACCAGAATTTTGTGATTACTTGCTCTGTGTAGGGCACTTTACCATTGTTGTACATGTCAAAAATATAAATATCCTTAAAAAGCCAAGGGGTATCTTCAGCATTTCATTTTTCTTAGACAGAACACTTAAAAGTATGACATTTGTTCCATTATTTTTGCTGTTCACGATTGACTTTACAGTTCTTTCCATCATGAAGACTAAATGAATAAATAAAGATGTTATCTTAGGTATTTGTTATCCGCTAGTCACTAGAGAGAGTCTAGTCTGCTTTTAGAACAAGAAGAAATGACAACTTCTCTAAAATAGGTTTGAGGGGGAATAAAGAGATTCATGGGACTGACTCTGGAGTAATGTTCAACACTCAGGTGAAACATCCCCTTCTTTGTGAACATGGTCAAGCATAGATGAGAGCTAGTGTATTCTTTTTCTTTTTCTTTTTTTAAAGCTCTTACCTTCTATCTTAGAATCAATACTGTGTATTGATTCCAATGCAAAAGAGTTGTCAGGACTAGGCAATAGGGGTTAAGTGACTTGTCCAGGGTCACACAGCTAGGCAGGGTTTGAGGATCCCATCTCTGACCTATCTCTCAATCCACTGAGCCATCTAGCTGACCCCTGATGTGTTCTTAAGTCCTCCACAAACACAAAGGTTACAAAATGTCATCCAATGTGCTAGGGCTACTTATTAAGTGATGCTTAGAAAGTAATTCATGTTCTTGTACATGATAGGACATTAAAATCACTTGCCTGTCTGTTGATAAGGCATCATATTATCCCATTGGACCAAATATGCTATTCTGAAGAAGGATCCAGGACACTCTTGTCGTTGGTGTTGGCTACCACATCATAAACTCATAGACTGAGAGCTGAGAGGGATCTTAAGGGTCAACTAATCTGATTACCCCATTTTAAAGATGTGAACAATTATATCCTATCTATTTTCTTAATAGACAAATCATTGGGAATTATTTGATATTCAGAGAGGGAGAACGATACCCTCCACCACCTCTCATGGAGCTAGAAAGTGTCAGAGATAGCATTTGGACCTCTTCCTGATTTCAAGCCACATCCTTAATCCTTTATGCCTTGGATGGTTCTTAAGCTTTTTTGGTGCCATGGATCCCTTTGGCTGTCTAGTGAAGCCTGTGATCCCTTTCTCAGAAAAAAAAGTTTGTAAAGGCATAAAATAAAATACATAAGGTCATAAAGAAAATTATAATGAAATGCAACAATCAAATATATGTATATACACATGTACATATGTATACACACATATGTATGTTTTTGTATGTAAATTCATGGGCCCAAGTTAAGAACCCCTACTCTACACCAAGCAAGCTACTCCCATAGTATTCTTTTATTTTTCCAATTAAAAAATCAGTTACACATAGATACAATTTTTGACAATTGTTTCTGCCTTTTCAGAATTCAGATTTTTTCCCTTAAAACCTCTCCCCCCAAAAAAAAGTGGTTAATGGTTTGATATAGGTTATAGCCATACTTTTGCATAATATGTTTCCATACTACTCTTGTTGTATATGATAGAAGACTCCTTTCATACATACAATTGCAATTTCATGAAGGAAATAAAGTAGAAGATGGCATGCTTTGAGCTGCACTCAGACTACAAAGCTTCCTTCTTTGGCTGGGGATAGCATTGCCATCATGTCCCTTGTGGTTATCTTGGAGATCGCTTTGCTGATAACCCCACAATATTCTAAATATTGAGCAAATACTTCCAGTCCACCCCTACTCCTCACCCAGATCTGACATATTTCAAGTGTGAGTGTGATTCGTAATCTATGTCATTTTTCAGTATTTGCCTGTAAAATTTGCTTTAAGAAAAAGAGTTGATTATCAGAGGGGTGACTTGTTTTTGGACAGGCTTATATTTGACTCAATTTGGAAGGTTTATTTGGAATGATGGTTCTTTCAGAATGTATGATTGATTCATAATTTTTATGTTTACCACCCTGAACTCCTCCATCAGTGTATTGTAAATGATAACGCAGGCTGATATCAACTGTTCAGTCTCAACCTGAGCAATAGACAGGCAAGTGGTTCCAAGCCATGCTGCAAGGCAACTTGAGGAAGTGGAAGAATGATGAATTTGGAGTTAGAAGACTTGAGTTCAAACCCTACTTCTCCTATTTATCTGTGTGGTCTTGGACATACTCTCTGTATGTCCCTTTCTTCACCTATAAAATGATGGGGTTGGGCTAGATAACCTTGATGGCTCCTTTCAACTCTAAGTCTATGATCCTATGACCCTAGGTAAGTCACTTAACTTTTCTCAGCCTCAGTTTCCTTACCTGTCAAATGAGAGGTTTGGATAAGACGAACTCAAGGTAAATTTATTAAATAATAATGAAGGACAATTACATTGACTAACCCAGGACAATTGGATTATTTTCAACAGAATTTTGTATATATATATATGCATACATTTATATGGATATGTTTCTATATATAATGAATACATAACACTGTGAGACAAGTACTATAAGTACTATAAGTATTACCTATTTTATAGGTAAGGAAACTGAGGCTATGAGAATTTATATGCCTTCTTTTTTTTAAATTAAATTTAATTAATTTCTATGCTTTCTAAAGGGTTGCTCAACTAGTAATTTCATGATTGGAACCCAGGGCTTCTTCATCCTGAGATCATTAATTTCCTATACAGTGTTTTATTCTGTCTTTGTATGTACAGTGCCCAGAGCAGTGCCTGGCACATAGCATGTTTCATAAATGTCTGTTGACTCATTACCTACCATTCAATCTGGTAAACCATGCTGATGCCCAACACAGGGTTAGGGACTGGGGCAAAGCACTGACAGATGAGAGATCTCCCCCTCCTCATTCACTTTGGTACTTTTTCTGTAACTGTGTCTTAAAGAGTTCCAAGAAGAAGATTGATTATCTCATTAAATGTCAGAGGTAGGAATTTGAATTCAAGTCTTTCTGGGTTCCAAGGCTGTTTCTCTGCCATTATGTTAGAGTCCCTCTCTGTGACTCTCAATATATTTGATTTAAATGAAGAATACACAGGTGGATTTGAAACCTTTCCCAAGGAGGTCTGGTCGAGTTCAGTTTTCCTTCTGGGCAGAAGAAAACTTAAAAAAGCCCTCTGTCTTGGAGTTGTCTTCTTTTTTAATTACTGAAGAGTTTCTCTACTACTTGGGGACTGACCATTGCTTGTCTTAATTTAGAATTGTGCCATCTCCTTCCCCCAGTTTATTATCTTTTTAGGTTTATCAACTGTTCAATGGAGCTGAACTATTTGTAGTTTACTGAAGGCAGACACATTGAAAGAGAATGAGAGCTGAAACGACAATGGAATTTGTTACATCAGAGGTTTAAATGAGAAAGTATATTTCTTCCACGAGTGAGAGAAACCCAAATAACTTATAAATGACAAGTGATTATGCCAGACGTGCTGTGACTTAGAATTTATTTTTAGTTTTTGTTATTTTGGGTTTAACAGTGGAGGAAAGAATATTTGACAGGCTCAATTATCCCCCTTTTCAATAACCTCGAAACTCTTCTCTTTTTTCCCTTCTGCTGATTAATGGCGGAATTCTGGCTTGCTTTAGGACTGGTCCAAACTGTGCTTGGAGCCCTGAGAGAAACATTATTTCACAGTTAGGTCCACTCCATAGAGAAATATCGGAGAGTTGGCATTGAATGTCTGGTTGGGGAAATTCAAAATTAGTCATTCCCTTCTCCTTCATGCTTAAATGGCTGGGAATGTATGCCGTCATTTAAATTCTTCCCCAGTAGGTTGGATTCACCATTTTCTGCGAGGTGACCACAATTGATATGGATCTGTTTAAGTTTCCAGAAAAATGTTGCTCCCTTCATTGGGACTAGCCTGGATTGGGGGTTTCTAAAATAAATCCATTCATTTTCCATAATCTTTTCCCACTTAACCTCTCCATTTAATAGGCATTTTATTAGGCATGTACTATGTACAATATGAGAGATTAGTGTGACGTGTGAGAGAGCTGCCTTTGAGATCAGGAGGACCCACGTTCAAGTCCTGATTCTCACACGTGAATGTGGTAGAACTGTTTAACCTCTTGGTGCCCCGGGCATCCCTCAAAGACTGGTAATTTGGTCACACACATAAGTGGCAGCAGTAGGATTATCAGTTGTTCTCTGGGCCCTACTTTACCAGAACAAACTTTTTCCAAGGCTGGATCAAGTCAGAATGGTAGCTCAGATCTCATCCAGCAGTCCACAAACATGCTTTAAGTGCCCACTGTGTGCTTGGCACTGTGCTAAGGGCTAAGAATAAAGCAAAAACTCCAGTGATTTCTTTCTTGGACCTCATAGTCTAAATTATATAGTGCTTCAAAGTTGGCCTCAGGACCCCAGTGCCAGTCACTTGACCCCAGTTGGCTGACCATTTCCTTTCTTCTGCCTTAGAACCAGTATATGAATATAGATTCTAAGGTAGAAAGTAAGGGTTTAAAAAAATAACTACAAAAATTATTTAGTGCCTTTCTCGTAGTAATCCTATGAAGTGCTCAGGCTAAGTGTTATTACACCCATTTTACAGATAAGAAAATGGAACTCAAGGACTCTAAGTATGCTGAGCATAGTCATCTCTCTCTTATTTCTATAGGATTTGAAGATTTAGAAAGCAGCCCTCTCCCACAAACTCTTAGTTAAACACAGGATGAGTTTTATCCTGCCCAATTTTCAGGGGAGGAAATTAAAGGTCAGAAAGAAGATTCTGGGTCAGAGGTGAGATTACTTAAACTCCAATCTGTTGACTCCAAAGTCCAGCTCTTTTGGGGGACTATTTTGCTTCTAAGATGTGTCCTTGGCTCCCCTCTGTTTCTCAAACTCTAGAGTTTCTCTCCTTCCAGGGGATGGGAGAGACAACAAACATGTTTATTTTTATTTATTTATTTTTTGCATCTTCCTTCCATCTTGGGCAAAGTGGTATTTTTTTAATACATTCTTCTTCCCCCACTGCTTATGAAAAAAAGCTAATGTTTCCTTTCATTCTCATGACTGTTGCTCCCATTATAGCAGTTAAGATGCTCTTGTCTATAGAAATAGAGACGTATACTTCAAACAATCATTCCATCAACAAACAAGCATTAAGCCCCTTCCGTGTGTCAGGAGCTATGGTAGGAGCTGGGCATACAAAGATGTCCAGCTAGATAGTCATTTAAATGGGGTGCTTGGCAGAAAGATGCTAGCCCGGGATCCCTTCCTTTCCCCCGTTTCCCTTACACAAGCCTGTCTGAAGCTCCCCACATCAAGAACAACTTGGCTAATGTGGAGAAGAGGCTGTGACCCCTCTCCTGTTTGCCAGATTTGCACCCACCTAATGCTAAAGCAAGAAGCTCATCATTCAAAGTTGCCCAGGCAACGCAAGATACTGATTTCATCAAAAGGAGAAGAGGTCACTGTGTGTGTGTGTGTGTGTGTGTGTGTGTGTGTGTGTGTGTGTGTGTGTTGGAGGATGGGAAGAAGGAGGGGAAGGGCTGTTTTAATATGATACAGGCTCAGGTTTCCTAAAATCTGATTTGAAGAAATGTTTCTGTGCTATAGGATGATTTCAGTGAAACTGGACAGAGGTCCCCCAACTCCTTTCCACACACTAATCAGCCATTCAGGTAGCCACAATCAGGAAACTGGTTATCATTGGCTCTTACTAAACTTGGTATCTAGGTTATCCCTATGGGGGAAAAATGTCTAAAGGGGTAAAAATAACAACAAGTCCTGGGACTAAAATGTATACGCTACCCTCTTTTCATAACTGCTTGGCAATTTAAGGCTGGAAATGACCTTAGAGATCATCTGGACCATTTGTTTCAATTTCTAAATTAAAAAATGGTGGTCTAGAGAGGCTGTCCCCCATGCCTGGAATGATCTGATACCTTGGACTTTTCTGGCTTCCTGTGAGTCCCAACTAGAATCCCACCTCCTACAGGAAGCCTTCACTAACCTCTCTTAATTCCAGTGTCTTCCCTCTGGTAGTTAATTCCTATTTATCTTGTGTAGAGTTTGCTTTATATACATGCTTACATGTTAGCTCTGCCATTAGATTGTAAGCAACTCAAGGGCAGGGGCTGTCTTTTGTTTCTTTTTGTAGCCCCAAAACCCAGCACAATACCTGACTAATAATAATAGATTTAAAAAAAAACACCAAAAAAACCCTACTTTCTGTCTTAGTATCAATACCATGTATTGATTCCAAGGCAGAAGAGTGATAAGGGCTGGACAATGGGAGTTAAGTGACTTGCCCAGGATCCCACAGCTAGAAAGTATGTGATAGATTCTTTTTGGGAAAAAAAAAAGTGTGTAATAAAATAATAGACTCTTTTTGAGGAAAAAAAAAGACAAAATCTTTACTTTCCATTTTAGAATCAGTACTGTCTATTGGTTCTAAGGCAGAAGAGTGTTCAGGCTAGTAACTGGGATAAATGACTTGGCCAGGGTCATCCAGATAGGAAGTGTTTGAGGTTATATTTGAACCCAGGATCTCCTAGATAGACCTAGCTCTCTATCCACTGAGCCACCTAGCTGCCTTCAAGATATAGACTCTTTATTTTTTTTAAACCCTTGTACTTCGGTGTATTGTCTCATAGGTGGAAGATTGGTAAGGGTGGGCAATGGGGGTCAAGTGATATAGACTCTTAATACATTATTGATTTCAGTTGAACAAGTAGAGTTGCCATGACTTGGACCTAACTCTTCTGACCCAATAACATCTTTAAGGAAAAAAGATTTCCTTTTATTTAATTTTGAGAATCCTAAGATTGGAGATCTAGAGCTGGGAAGGAGCTTGGAGGCTTTCTAGTTCAGCACATTCACAGAGAATGACCTGGAGACTCAGAGAGGTAAAGTTATTTCCCCAAAGTCACTCAAGTAGTAAGAGTCAGAGGTGGGATTTGAATCCAGGTCCCATCACTCCCTAATCCATTGATAATTACATTGTACTCTGCTACCTCCTGTACTAACTGCATAGGGGGTGGGATGGGATGCACACACATACACACATGTATATTATATATGTATGTGCATATGCAGATTCAAAAAATGTGGCTAGAAAACAAGCTTGCTTGGAGTAGCAGCTGCCAATGAATGGGATGAGGGAAATAATCTTGACTGCATCGCTGGCAGTTCAATGTGTATCTCCATGCCTTGAGCTTCTCTAGGACTGCTCACAAGCTGCCCATTCATCCCTCTACCTCTCAGACACCAAGGGGCTGACACTCCCCTGGGGGTGGCAGTTGAGTTCCCCCACTTATTATGGTGGAAGAAGGCATGTCTCTGGTCATGCTACTGTGTGGGTCAGTTGCTAAATTGTAGGCATCCATTTTTGTTGTTTATTTGATTCAGCCTGGTGGGGAGGGGATATGGCTTTAAGATAAATAAGAAGAGTAAATCAATCTCTGTTCCCTCTATCACCTGATTTCCATTAATCAATCCTCCATCTCTCTGCCCTTCTCACCCACATCTCTTCCTTTGGGTTTATTCCACCCACAACATCCTTAGTTACATTAGGGTTAATGTAATGAGAGATCCTGCCTAGGAAATCAGGTGGCTTATGAGTTTCCAGTGGGTTCCTTAAATGCATTTCCATCTTTTATGAAAAACTTTTCCCCTATGGACCTGAGAAATGTTTATGCTCCACTTCCTTTTGTTCAGAAGCAGCCTGTCCACAAAACACAGATGTTCACAAAGACCTGATGGAGAATCATCAAAGTAAGTGTGTCTCCGAATAGCTTGGTAAATGGTTTTTGAGAGCCATTAGACTGCCTTTCCTTCTACTAGACCTATCCTCATCTGACAGTTCATTCATTCTGAAAAACCCATCTTGGTCCTAACCACAGTAGCCAATGGCACACCTTGGCCATTTTATGACTTACTAGCCTCATTTGATTTCATTTGTGCATGTCAATATTTGTATCTCTAACCCTTTAGAAATTTCTCCCAGCTCCCTCCAAATCCATAATTCCTGGACTATCAAACTAAGAGCAGACCCAGACCTAGTTCCCTAATGCTTGTTATTGCCCAGAGAGTTTAGTTTCCAAGGAACCACTGGGTGGTAGAGTTTTCAGGGAGGGATATTTTAGGTTCTAGGCTAGCCTGGATGGTCTTCAAGCTCCCCTAAAACCCTGATGTTGAGTGAAGACCTCACCTTGATCTCTGACTTTAATGATTGGTGTTCATCCTTTTTTGGATTATGCTAAAATCTTCCTCCAAAATTCCCAATCTGTCCCTGGTTCAGGAAAGGTTGGTTGTCCTTAAAAAAAAATAGAATTCAAGCCAACCCAAGGACCTTCTTGGAGCCATGCCTACCAGAGCTTAAATGTAATTCCTTGTTGGTTCCTCAGATATAATTAATTAGATACAAAGGAGATCAAGTTTAATCCAGAAGGAGAGAGGAGATTTTCTAAAAAGAAAGCACATTTAGGGACTTTAGAAATGACAAAGCCATGACCATAAGCCCTTGCTTCTAGTGAAGCTAAGAGCCAGACTGGCTCATGCATAGCATTGGGAAACCTGATGAAGGGAAGAACCCCTGAAGTAATGTAGGTCAAGACCAACCAGTGAGGTTCAGGAAGTTGGGTAGGCTTTTATTTTTTAAAGGAATCTTGTGAAAGTTTCCTTAATTCATCTGCTGTGTAGTCTTTACACGCCTGGGGCTGGCTGCTTTTGGCTGTTATTGTGAATGCAACTTACATCCAGAGGGTGTCCTTTAGGGAGTCTTTGGGTTCTTTATTAAGCATTTCTTTTGACATCCCTCGTCTATTGTTACAGGTAAATTAAATTTCACTCTGACAGCTGACCACCAAGTCAGACTTCCAGGGACCATTTTGTCCAAGAGTCGCTGTGACATGGGGAAAGCGTGTTATCAATGACCATCATCCTTTGGAGATCCTTCAGTAGGTTTTGAGATGGGAGAAAAGAGAAATTTTTTCCCCCTATTCTCTCTTGAAGTTTTTTTTCCTTTCTCTCTAAGAACAGTGAAGTGCCGAATGCATCCATCTCTCTTGATTAGGGTAGATTTTGAGATTCTCATCTACAGGCAGCATGCCTTAGCTCTGCATTGTACCCTCCACATGAGCTCTCCCTCTCTCCCTACCTTCCTCAAGGAAACAAAGGAATGAACAGCTCTACTTAGCAGAAACAAAGTTAGAATGTTCTTCCCAGGAGTATTTAATCTCCTCAAGGGTGAAGACTATTTCTCTATTGTCTCGGCATTCCCACAGGCCAGCACCATTACCTTGTATATATTTCCAATCATTTTTCAGTCTTGTCTGACCCTTCATGACCCTATTTGGGGTTTTCTATATGATTTTAAAGACATAATTTGAAAGGAAAAAATTCTTTTCCCTTGCTTTCTCTCAGAAATTTTAGCTGTATTCAGGTCAGCCTTCAAATGTTCTCAGTACTCTCCAATTCAATCCAATCAGTATTTAGTAAGCAGTTACTATTTGTAAAGTATAGTGCTGGGGGAATCAAAGATAAAAGAAAAAGCAATCCTTGCCCTCAACAAGCATATTTCCCCTGGGGATCTGACCCTGAGGAATTACATTCTATTATTTCTGCTTTCTGGAACTGCTGTTATGCTTTTTTTTTTTAAATAAGTCTCATTGGGGCTGATAGGTGGCTCAAAGGATTGAGAGCCAGGCCAAAATATGGGAAGTCTTGAGTTCAAATCTGATCACAGGCACTTCCTAGCTGTGTGACTCTGGGCAAGTCACTTAACCCCAGTTGCCTAGCCCTTACCACTCTTCTGTCTTGGAAGCAATATTTTGTAGGGATTCTAAGATGGAAGGTAAGTATTTAAAAAAAGATTTCATTAATATGTTTTGTTCATAGATGACCAGTATTTCTCAGTATATTGCTCTTCTTCCCCAAAGAACCATCCTTTATAATAAAGCACAGAATAAAAAGGAGGAAAAAATTCAGTTCCTGTTGCTATGGAGTTTAACACCCCTTCATTTCAGACATCTTCCTCTCATCCTCTTTCTATCTTTCTGCATTCCCAGAAATCTTATTTTCTTATGGAAGTCAAGGCTGGGTGCTCCTTCCTTCATGCTCAATGACTCATAGGATCCCAGAATGTGGGAGTTAGAAGGGACCTCCTTATTCAACCATATGTGAAAAGAATCTTTGGCTGAATCAATGCATTCCTTGGTTTCATTGTATTTTAATGTTTTCGGTATATATATTGCCATGTCTAGGTTCCCATAGCATTAATCTCCTGGTCTCTTAAGTCACTCTTCCTACTTTCTGCAAGTATTCCGAGTCTGAATCATGATCTTTCCATGCTATGGCACTCCCAGTACTTTGGGCTTTTATTGTCAATATACGTGTTTCTTGGTGTAGCCTCCCAGTAGTCTGTGATCCTAGTGTCCTAAATCTCCACACAATCATGTATGCTCTCAGGGATGCTCATGCTTTGATCTTCTCACCCTCCAAAACTTAACCACTGCCATGATTTTTAACTCTAAAACTCCCTTCCCATTATCATGGTTTCTTATCCTTCTTTTTGTCTGCCTCCCTATTACCAAAATGCTTCTTCTTTGTCTTCAAGGTGGTCTTAGGAGCATGGATCTAGAGACAAAAGGAATTTTAAGAGACATCTAGTCCAGCCCTCTCCTCTTATAGATGGAGAAGCTGAGATCCAGACAGGTTAAGTGATGTGTCTGCTCCAGGTCTTACAACTGCTAAGTGACATAGACAGGATTTGAAGTCCATCCTAGTCCATCCCCACTGATCTGGCCTCACTTTCTGCCCTTCATATCCTTGAACCTATAATTAAAAATACCCTGTTTTCAGCCCTTGAATCCATTACTACTACTCTTTCACTCTCCCTGACTCTCAGCAGGTAACCACAAATTCTTCTATGGTGAGTCAATTTAGACCATTTAGAAAGAGCATTGGCTTTTGAATTAGGAGACCTCGGCGAAAACTACTTCTGACAGTACTTATGTGACTTTAAAAAAGTCATTTAGGCCCTCTTTTTCCTCTCTGATCCTACCTCTGGCCTAATGGAGCCATTGGAGAATATCTGCTGTGCTCATTTCAAGATTCATATTCTTCAGTTGTACCTGGACTCTCATGATGTCTATAAACTGAGGGCTCTTTGATTTTTTTTCCAAGTGGACATAACCTCCAGTGATACAGATCGTAGTGCCCTCCAACACCCCTACACATTCCTTATACTATTCAACTCTTACTTAGGTTCTTTCATAAATTGATCATTACCTTTTGGACATTGCATGGATTCCACTTGGGCAGTCCATCTCCCTCCTTCTCCGACTGTCTGTCTGTCTGACTATCTGTCTTGCTTCCTTCCCTGCTCCCACTCTTTTTTATTATTTTTGCTGCCCAACTGGACTCTCTCCTTTTCCAGTATTTTTCCTAATGACACCCTTTATGTCTTTTTGGTTCAATTCTTTCCTGGTCATAGATTGTAACCTACATTTCCCATCCCTACTCGTCTCTGCTCCATTGAATTTTGGATAATTCAAAGCTTTAATTCTTGGGAGCCTTCCATGAGGCAAATGGATGAATTTCAAAACAAAACAAAATGTGTATTAACTCAACCTATGTTGTACTACTTAGTACATTGTGCTAAGGGATACAGAAACAAGTATTTTTTAAAAATTAGATAGTGCCTTCCCTCATAGGGCTTATATTTTAATAGGAAAAGATACCGTATTGTAGGGAAGTGGCAACAGGGGAGAGGTATTTTAGTCTGGGGGGATAGAAGTAGTAGAGAGGATATACATGTGATATCAGGCAGCTAATGAGATGAGCTGGCCTGTAAGCTGTTCAGGATGAGAAGGTGAAGCATGATCCAATATTCATGGCAGTCACTAGCTAAATTGGGCTAAGTGGTCTGTTTTGTACCTTGTTATCAGCCAATTGGGTTGGGCCTGACAGCATCACTGGTGTCAAAAAGTTGGGTTTTGTTTCAGGTAAAAATTTGGGGACATTCCTGAATTCAGGTCATCTTTTTAACTTTCTGTATCGGACCTTTTGTTCTTTGGTGATTCACCCATAGTTGCTAAGCTGAGCTTTTTCACTAATTACACTTGATATCTTCTTACTCCCATCTCACAGTAGATAACTTCACTTGTGCTTAGTGAGGAAGCTTACGATATTGCAACAAGCACTAGTTCTTAAGCCAGAGTTTGCTTTGACACTACTTCTCGGATAAGTCCCATAAGCTCCATGCCTCAGTTTTTCCATCTGAAAAATGGGTTGGTTGAACTATAGGATCAAAGATATTTAGAGACAGAAGGGATCTCGATGAGTATTGAGTCCAACTTCATTTTACAAATGAGAAAACTGAGGCTTTGGAAAATTAAGTGACCTGACTTAGGTCACACAGGTATTAAATGGAAGGCTTGGATTTGAACCAGTCTTGGTAGTTGTAGCCACATCTCCTGACTACAGCCAAAAGAGACCTATCCTTGGTTATCATGTGGCTTCTAGACTAGGTGGCCTCTGAGAGGTCTTCCAAGTTCTCTGTCCAGTTTTTGAGAACTAGGAGGCCTTCTTCTCTCTTAATAAAGAAAACTCCCTCCCCTCCTATACTGTCTGTTTTAGGACAAGTTGGGGGGTAGGTAGCTAACTCATTTATTATCTTCCTTTTTCTCTTTTTCAGACTCTCCACTGGCTTTCTTTGCTGCCCAACAATGTACTCAATTCTTTCCTATTCCTTTAAAAAGCCTTCCCTTGGTCCAGATATCCCCCTCAACTTTTCATCCTCTCTTGGTTTTACCTTTCACTCCAAAACTCCTAGAAGGAGACAGTGAGGAGTCCAATTTCTCTGTCTCCATTTTGTCACCACCCTCTCACACCTCAACCCCTTGCATTCTGTTTTCCAACCCATCCAATCTACTAAAACTGCTATCTCCAAGGTTACCACTAATTCCTTAAGTGCACAGAATCAAATAATATTTTCTCCATATTCCCTGCTCCCCTCGTTTTTCTTTTCTTGATACTATTGACCATTGCTGCTTCTAGCTTCTTTCTCCATCTTTGGTTTTTGTGATAATACACTTGGTTTCCTTCTACCTTTCTGAACATTCCTCAGGCCCTTTTCCTGGAGGATAATATATCTCCTGCTTCCTAAGTGTGGGTGTGTGTCATACAAAGCTTTGTTTTGGACTCTATTCTCTTTTTTTCTGTACTTATCTTTGGGGAATTCATTTGTTCCAGTGAGTTTGATTCTTTTTTTTCTATATAAATACCTTCAAAGTCACTGCAGTGAATCCTAATATTTCTCCTGAAATCTAGTCTACATCTCTCACTACCATCTCCACCTGGATGTTCTCTGGGCACTACACACTCAACATTGGATTATAGAGTTAGAGCCAAAGGTTACCATTAAGTCCAAACTCATTATTTTACATGCTAAGAAACTGAGGCACAGAGCTGTTAAGTCATATTCCCGGAGTCACAAGGCTAATAAAAGTCAGAACCCATGATTTACTGATTCCAAGTACAACATTCTATCACTATTAAATACTATCTCCTAAATAGGGGAGATTTTACCCAAAAGTTAACCATCCCTGGTAATGTTTGAACCTTCAACATTTTAGTTAGTAGCTAAACACACTAACAAATTGTGCCACAGAGATATGGTTAGCAGTCATCATTTCTTCCTTTAGATCTCCTCTCCTTCTAGAGTTCTTAATTCTGGTTGACGATACCCAGGCTTATAATCTGACAGTCATCCTTGACTCTTCCTCCTTCTGCACTCCAATAATTTGACTGATTCTGACTCTAAAAACATCATTGTCATCTACCCACTTTGCCCTTGTCCAGCCTCCATTTTGGTTCACACTCTTATCACTTTTCATTCAGACTATTATATTTACTTTCCAATGGTTTCCTTATTATTTGCCCACCCTTCTCCATTCTGCACCCCCATCACCTGCCTTCAGACCTTTCCTAAATCACAAATAGGACCATATCACACTTTTATCCATCCATCTTCAGTGACTTCCTGTTTCATTTTATATTTAGGATAAAATGCCATCTTCTCAACTTGGCATTTAAAGCCTTCCATAAACAAGCATGAACCCCCCATATTTGCCTTCCCACATTCCACATTCCAACCAAATGGAATGACTACCATTAACAGTCAGCTAAAAGCATCACCTTGCTTTATATAAAGCCTTTTCTGGTCCTCATAGCTACATTGCCTTGCATTTATTTTATTTCTCTTTTGTGCATATGTATGTGTGTGTGTGTGTGTGTGTGTGTGTGTGTGATGTCCATTTTATCTTCCTTGATAAAATATAAACTCCTTGCAGGCAGTGCATTATTTTTATTTTTTTACTTTTGTATTTGCACTTAGAATGGGACCTGGGACATCATAGGCACTTATTATAAATGCTTATTAAATTGAATTGAATGAGTTGCTTCTATAAAGACAAGATTTTGTGGGAAAATGACATTCTCTAGGAAGATAGTTATAAAAAGACTAAGGATGATATGGGGGTGAGGCAGTGAGTTTTTGACAAGATTGAGGGAAGTTCCTTGAGGGCAGGGACTATTTAATTTCTGTATGTGTTTTCCCAGAGTATGGCATAGTGCCTGATACACAGTAGATACTTGGCAAATGCTTATTGAATGAAGTTTGAGGACACTGATTATCTCTTTATTTGTATCCCTATTACCTAAATTAGGACTTAAAACACACTTGTTAATTTGAAATGAAGTGAATCCTTCTCTATGATAATCTCCGTGATAATTTTTGAAAATGATTTTATATCTCTAATATTTAGCATCATGTTTTGCCTATCTTAGGTGATTAATGAGTTGTTATTTAATTAGAATAGATATGAACCAAAAATATTTGCTCAGAGTCTCAGAAGATACCTCAATAGGATTCCCTTTTGTGTTCTTGATCATTTATGAGATGGTTCCATGGAGTTCTTCAGGACAATAGCAATGTCGGATAATAAACAATTCTGTCTTCATATGAAGAATGGATCCAGGTTGAAATCCAATTATTCCCAGATAAAAATATCCTGCATTTTTCATCAACACATCTGATGTTGTGAGGATCCTGCCTCTTCTTTCATCTTTTCTTCATTCCTCCTCATTGTGAACATGGTAATATTGTTTTTATGAGGACATTTTGAAAGGATAAATTCTAAAAATCAACTACATTTGTATCACATCTTAAAAATGGAAAAGACACCATAAAATTATATGTGTGTATATCCAGACAGCTATATATTTATCTCTTATATCCATCTCAGATATCTTATCTCTGTCTCATATAGTTTATCTTGTTCATTTGTGGGGTGATGAACAGTGTTCTAGACTAAAGAGTTGGGAAAATCTGATCTGGGCTATGGCATTCCTTCCTTGACTCCACACCTGGTACTCTATCTACCACTTTATCTAGTTGCCCTTTTAATGGGTATCTTTTCATTTTTCAATTCTCTGACATTGAAAAAAATTGCTATAAATATTTGTTAATATACATTCCTCTTTTTATGTCTTTGAGAGATACAGACCCAGTAGTGGTATTGCTGGGTAAAAGGATATGCACAGGATATGTCCAGACTTTATGGACACCATTCCAAATTGCTTTCTAGAATGACTAAAATAGCTAGAGGCTCCAATAGTTCATTAATTACCTTTTTCCTCCCTAAAAGCTCCACCAATATTTGTCATTTTCCTTTTATTTAAATTAAAATTGCCAATCTGAGGGTTGGGAAGTAGAACCTCAGAATTTTATTTTTGTTTTAAATTTTTCCAATGATTAATTATTTTAATTAATTACTATATATTATATAAGTTATATATTATGTAATATAATAAATACAAAATTAATTAATACCTTAAAATTATTAATATTTTAGAGCATTTTAGAAATATGGCTATTGCTAGTTTGAATTTTTCTCTGAAAACTTTGTATTATTTGACTATTCATAAATTGTAGATGTAACAATAAAGAGCCATAACCAATGTTTGACAGAGGGGAGATAGAGAAAAACTACGGTGAGTCTCTCTTCCAGCACTCCCCTGGGGCAGAATATACACTAGGAGACTTTAAGGGGTTGTCACTTCGAAACTGGGTAACCTGGATGGTCATGCCACCCCACAGGAGTTGAGGGTGAGGCTTCCCTATAAAAGGAGGTACGTGGCACCCCAATCTGATCCTGAATAAGGACAGGGTTCACACAAACCTCCCCCTGATCAGTTAACTTCACAGTGGGTGGTCTGGCTTCAAGATGGAGGCAACCAGACCAAGCTGTGGTTCTCCTCTTCCTCGTTGTCTCTCAGGCATTCTGGAATGCTTTCTGACAGTTGAAATGCTTTTATTATTTGCAAATCAGGGATTGGGGAAAGGGGTGAAAGGCAGAGGGATTTTGGGGTGTCCTCTTTATTTCTATGGGGTCTGTCACTCGGGTGGGATCCATAGTGGTTCCCTCACCCAAACTTCTCCCCTCTCCTTCTCCTTCTGTTCCTCTATTTCTATCCTTTTCTATAAATGCAAGGTTTGACTGAAAAAGGGTCTCTCAGCAAGGTTGGGTAATGGGTGAAGGAAACTAAGAGATCGTTCCCAAAATGGAGTCCAAAAATTTAGCTGTCTCGATGGTTGAAGTCTTGATGGGTGAGAAGCAATGGGAGGCTTTGATTAGGGAATCAGGGTTTCAATTTCCAAAGAAATATCCTCAGGAAGCCCTCAGGACTGGATCAGAGCTGGGATGTCCTCCTCCTCTCTCCTCCCAATCCTCCACCTGAAGCTCTCTCTTCTCTCCTCCTTCCTCTAGAGAATCTCCCAGAATCCCCTCTGGTCTCAACTGTCAGTAACCAGCAGCAACTCCTTCTCTGGCTCCTTTTGTCCCATCCCCCTTGCACAAATCCCATCCTTACAGTATCCTGGTTTTGTGTGGTGGGACTTTTCCCCAAAAGTCCCACTTAATTCGTGCATCATTATTTCCTATTCCTATCTTATGTTCCCCCTCCCTCCAAAATAATAAATCCTTATCTTGTCTTATCACTATACTAATTATCTAACTATTCCTATTCTAAGATGGGTTTTGGAGAAGTTAGTAGGGGGATGAGGGTTGCAATTTATATAACAATATTCACAGGGTATAAAACAATTTTGTAACAAGAAAAGTTTTCCATTGTACTCAATGTCTAAGTTTACAGTGTAACAATTTTCTCATCCTTAAATTCTTCTAAGTTATTTAACCCATTTATGATTTTACCAAAATTTTAATTTGTTTTTACTTTTAATATATGTCTATCAAGTAATGCAATACAACTATCTTATTATTCCTAGTTGTTATCAAATGATGTTTAAACTACCTATGTTTTAAATGCATTGTTAGTTTTTATATTGAGAATCTATTTTAATATGTTAGTATTTTTAGTTATCTATCCAATAACACTTATATATTTTATTCTTATGCTTTCCCTGCACTAGCTCACTAAAAAAATTTGAACTTCCCTAGCCCTTTTTGCACTTTCCCTATGTCTAATGTTCTAATTATCTGCTAAATTGTTAGTATGCCACAGTATCTACATGGTTAGGGACTATTATTTACAATTCTACTCTACTTTTCCAACCTATGATACAGGTATATATAAAATTTACATTATTTACACTATTATACACTTGTACAAGCATTAGTTCTGCATATCAATGTTAACCAGACAAGAAAAATCACTTGATCTTCTTATCTGGTTAAAACTTTATGGAACTTGCAACTATTTACATTATAGGCATATATACATTTTATATTTACACAATATTCAGACCCTCATTTATTTTCATGAGGTTTCAACTAGATTTCACTTTTGTGTTGTGTTTTGTGTTCTCTTTATGTACTGTGCATGCAAAATACTCAGTTTTTTTCAAAGTTGTCAATTTTCTTTAAATTGTCCATATATGTCTCTTGTATCTTGATGCTATGTAGCGTGGTTATATTTTCCTTAAAGTGTGAGGTTAATTTGTGTTTTTCTGCTATCGCTGTACCATAGTCTTACGTAAACCATTGCCTTCTGTCCTCTTCTTTGTACAATTGTCCATTTTTGCAAAGTTCAAAGTTCAAAAGTTTTTTCACAATGTCTTTTCAAGTACTTTTTCCTTGCATCTTTCTTCTTGGTGATTTTCTCAATTTCCTTTTCTTCTCTCGCTTCTTTTCGCCTTCTTTGTTTCTCTGTCACATGGTGTCTGTTGTCATACATGTTGTCAGATGGGCTCTCTGGTCCAGATTCAGGAACAGTGTGGGTTGTGATGCTTTGTCAATGATGTCAATCAATTGTGTGTGTATGTTACATGTACTTTCAGATGTTTTTCAAAGATTTTGTGTTTTGCAATGACTGAATTTCAATTCTCAGTCCTCAGCACTTTCTATATTTTGTCTATCTTGAACTGTTTCTGGGTGTTCTGCATTTGTATGTTTCTTTTCAGATTTCACTTGGGTCACGTAGAACCATGAATTTTTTCCTTCTACTTTTACACTTGTAGGGGTAGTGAGCAAAATTTTATTAGGGTCCTAACCATTTGGGGTCTGTTACTGATTTTCTTGTGAAGTTTCTTATGTACACTATATCTCCTGGTTTTAAATTATGCAAGTCATAATCAAGGGGAACTCTCTGTTGAATCAAACCAAGTTCATGGAGTTCTGTGAGTCTTTGTTGCAGGGCCTGGATGTATTTATGCAGTTCACAATCTGCACCCAGCATTGAGATAGATGGGGTTTTGTGAGCTCTCCCTTGACAAACAGGTTAGTCATATAGCATTTCAAATGGGGAAAGATGTAAGTCCCCTCTAGGTTTGCTTCTCAGATACCATAACACTATTGGCAAAGCATCTGTCCATTTCAGATGAGTTTCTGTACAAACTTTGCCAAAAAGTGTCTTTATTTCTCTGTTGAATCTTTCCACCTGCCCAACACTTTCCAGGTGATAAATGGCATGATAATTCCCTTTTATTACTAGATTCTTGTAGACTTCTTGGAGTATTGCATGAGTAAAATGACTCCTTCTGTCTGAGCTGATACTATTGGGTATGCCAGATCTAGGAATGATTTCTTTTAGTAGGGATTTTAACACGAACGCTGCATTTTTCTTTTTGAGAGAGAAGCAGTTGGAGGACTGGAAGGAGAGAGGGAGGAGTACATCCCAGCTCAGACCCAGTTCTGAGGGCTTTCTGAGCATCTTTCTTCTCTCCTCCTTCCTCCAGGGAATCTCCCAGAATCCCCTCTGGTCTCAACTGTCAGTAACTGTCAGCAACTCCTTCTCTGCCTTCTTTTGTCCCATTCCACTTGCACAAATCTCATCCTTACATAGACTAGCTCTTATTCTCATAAATTATACTCATTTCTCTACATGTCAATGAAGTGAGACCTTTGTCAGAAAAATCTGTTGCAAAGATTCTGCCTTGCTCCACTTTCTTTCTTCTTTTCCAATTTTAGCTGTATTGGCTTTGTTTATGCCAAACATTTTAAATTTTATGTTATCAGTATTGTTCATTCTGCGCTCTCTGAACCTTTCTCTTTGTTTGTTATATGCTGCATAATGCTGCTGAAATTTTGTTTCAGTTGTTTTTTTTTTGTAAACTCTCCAGAATTCTTTCAGTAAACTGTCATACCAGCAAAAAATGATCATTTTCCACATTCATAGATATGATAGATAATGTCTTTCTATCTCCTTTCATTTAATTGTAATGTCAACCTTTATATCAAACTCATATAACCATTTGAAACTTGTTATATAGATGATGGTGTAGACTTGGTTTCTGCCACACCAATTTCCAGTTTTCCCAACATATTTTGTTGATTAAAGACCTCTAATCCCAAATAGCTATGATCTTTATTTTTAATCAAAAAAGTAATATGCTGATTTGTTTATGTATATGTATACATAATAGGTTTCAATATTCAGTTTCTGTATTTCTTAACCAGAGCCAAATTGTTTTGAAGATTATTGCTTTGAGATCTAGTATTGCTAAGCCTTCTTCCTTTGTAGTTTTCTGGTATCATTCCTTCCGATGGATTTTGTTTTAAAATCTCCAAATCTATAAACTAATTCTTTGATAGTTTATTATGGAACTAAATAAGTAAATTAATTTAGGTGTTACCATTTTTATTATAGAGGTTTAGTTTACTAATAAGCAATTAATACTTCTCCAATATTTAGACTTGCCTTTATCTATGTAAAGAGCATTTTGTAGTTGTGTTTATTCAATTTCTGTGTGTGTTTTGGCATAATGAATCCCAAGAATTTTATTCTTTCTATAGTTGTTTTGAATGGAATTTCTCTTTCTATCTTTCCTGGCTGTAGTGTGTTGATAATATACAGATGATTCATGTGAATTTATTTTTATATGCTGCATATGTTGCTCAAATTTTCTTTCAGTTAGTTTTTTTTTTGTAAAATCTCCAGGGTTTTCTCAGTAAACTGTCATACCTGCAAAAAAAATGATCATTTAATTCCCTCTTTGTCTATGCTTATTACTTGAATTTATTTTTCTTGTCTTGTTACCATAGGTAATATTTCTACCACTTTATTTACAGTAATGGTGAGACTGGACGCTGTTGTTTTACCTCATATCTTCTTGGAAAGTCCTCATCCTTTCTCCATTAGAGATAATGAAGACTTAACTAAAAGCCATCTAAGACTAATTAGATAAATACTATTTGTCATATTTTAAAAAAATTCATTTATTTCTATCTTTAAAAGAAGTATGGGTGTTATATCTTATCAAAAGGGTTTTTTTCATCTTTTGAAAGAATCTTATGATTTTTGTTTTTCTTTTTAATATGATCAATTATGTTAAACTTTTTCCTAATATTGAAGCAATTGTACATTACTGAAAAAAAACACAAACAGGGGTATATATACTTTGGTATATGTTACTACAGTCTTCTTGCTAATATTTAATTAAAAATTTTTGCATCAAATTAAAACAATTCTGAGGTACAACCTCACATCTATAAGATTTAACAGATATGACAAACGCTAATACATTGTTGGTGGAGTTGTGAACTGACTCATCCATTTTGGAGAAGAACTATACCCAGAGGGCTCTAAATCTGAGCACATCCTTTGACCTTACAACACTGCCATTAGGTTTATATCTCAAAGAGATACAAAAAGAAGGAAAGGACCTACTTGTACAAAATATATACTATAAGAAATGATGAGCAAGATCATTTTTAAAAAACTGAAAAGAAATCCTTGAACTGGTGCAGAGTTAAATAAGCAGAACTGGGAGAACATTGTACACAGTAGTAGCAATATTATACAATGATCAAATGTGAAAGATTTAGGTACTCTCAGGACTTTAACAATCTAGGACAATTTTGAAAAAAACTATGACTAAAAATGTTATTTACCTTCACAGAAAGAACTGTTGGTGATAGAATGCAGATCAAACCTTACTATTTCTCACTTAAGTTTATTTTTATTTTGAGGTCTTGGTTTTATATAACAACAATGATCAATATGGAAGTATGTTTTGCATGATAATACATGTATAACCCAAATCAAATTGTTTACCATCTCTGAGAGTAGAGAGGGAGGCAATTTGGATCTTATAATTTTGGGAAAAGGTATAATGAAAATTGTTATGATGAATAATTGGTAAAATAAAATATTTTTAAAATAAATTAAAATAACAAAGCATTATTTACATTTCCCTTAGAACAGAAAGCTCTTTTGTACCATTAACAAATACGAATTATAAAAAGCTAAAAAACCCTTTTCCATCAATGTTCTATACTCTGTTGATCTATAGGTTTTATTTTCTATTTCTTTTTGGTTATAATAATATTAAAACAATATTTGTAAAATAAGAGCTATTTATTAAGACATTTAACTTTTTTATATTATTTAATATCATAATGAATTGCTCTATAAATGTTTAATAAAATTCATTTGGTTCTGTTGTTTTTAACATGGGAGTTCAGTCATGCATTGTTCAGTTTTCTTTTCCAATATTTGGTTAAGTCCTTGAATTCTCATTCTGTTAATATGAATATTTTATATTTTGTAAGTATTATTCCATTTCAGTTATATTGCCAGTTTTATTGACATATAATTGGGCAACAGAGTTTTTGATAGTTTCTTTTCTTTCTTTTTTGTTTGGTGTAAACTTACATTTTTACTTTTTGATTCTGCTAGTTTGGCTTCTTTTTATAAAAATATCAAGTGAAGTAACAGTTTATCCATTTTGTATATTAAAAGTTCCTAATATTAATTTAAATGGTCTATGTTTTCTTTCAATTTTCTTTGTCTCATTTGGTTTTTAAGTTTCTTCTTTTGATGTTTAAATGAACGTTTTCAGTTGGTTAATTTTCTAGTTTAGTTTTGTTTTGAATTCCATGCCCAATTTGTTAATCTTGTCTTAAAAACTATTTTGGCTCTGGTTTCCCAAATTTTGTATGTTGCTTCATCATTGTCATTATTTTTTATGACAATCTATTGTTTCTATGATTTGTTATCTGACCTATCTTTTCTTTAAGATTAAGTCATTTAGTCTTCAATTAATTTCTATTCCTTTTATCAGTAGACTTTAGTGATTATAATTTTTTTATCTCATTGTTATTTAAAATATATATTTAGTATACCTTTCTTCATTTGTGAGTTGTTCCATAGTAGTCAGTTGTCTTTTTAAGATACTTATTATCTTTCCCAATAGCATGTAATGACAATTTTAATGTATATGTATATTCTGATATTTTGAGATCTAAATTGTCTACATCCCTCCCTTCCTTTCCCCTCTTTGAGAAGATAAGCAATTTGATCTGGGTTATACTTGTATGGTCATGAAAAGCACAATCCCATATTGGTTATGTGAGAGAATACTCATATAAAACCAAAACCCCTCCATTTTTTGTAATTTTCCTTTTCATTCATAATAGACAATCTGATAGGTGTGGGGTGGTATCTCGAAATTGTTTTAACTTTCATTTATCTAATCAATAGTGCTTTAGAACATTCTTCCACATGACTATAGATAGTTTTACTTAATGTTGTCTGAGAACTGCCCATTCCTATCCTTTGACCATTTATCATTTGGAGAATGACTTGTATTCTTATACATTTGATTCATTTCTCTTTGTATTTGAGAAATGAGGCCTATATTAAAGAGACATAATTTTTTTCCAACATGATGATTAGTGTGTATTAACTTCCATCTATTTCACCCCTCTGTTTATCCTACCCTCTCTCCTTTCCTCCTGTCTATTCTCAAATGTTTTGTTTCTGACTACCTACCCTAATTTGTCCTCCCTTCTATCAGTTTCCTATTCTATTATCTCCTTCCATTCCTACTTTCCTATAAGGTAAGATTGATGTCTGCACCCAAATGACTGTGCTTATTATTCCCTTTTTGATCTAATTTTGATGAAAATAAGATTTCCCTCCCCACCTTCCTAAGCTCTTTCACACCTCTTTTATGTGTGATAATTTACCCCTTTCTACTTCTTCCTTCAACTTTCTTTTAATGCATTCCTCCTCACCCCTTAATTTATTTCTTTAGATTTCCTGTCATATTCATTTCACACCCTTGCCCTCTGCCTATACATACTGCTTATAACCAGCCCAATAATGATAAAGTTCTTAGGAGTCACAAATACCATCTTCCCATCCAGAGATATAAACAGTTTAACTTTATTGAATCTCTTGTGATTTCTCTTTCCTATTTACCTTTTTATGCTTCTCTTGAATCTAGTGTTGGACAGTCAAATTTTCTATTCAGCTCTAGTGTTTTCATCAGGAATGTCTGAAAATCCTCTATTTTATGAAATGTCCATTTCACCCCCTGAGGGACTGCACTCAGTTTTGCTGGCTGAGTGATTTTGGGGCATAATAATAGCTTCTTTGATTCAAGAATATCATATTCTACACCCTCCAGTTGTTTAATGTAGAAGTTTCTAATTCTTGTGTTAACCTGACTGAGGTTCCATAACATCTGAATTGTTTCTTTTTGGCTGTCTGCAGTATTTTCTCCTTGACCTGAGGATTCTGTTACTTGGCTAGGATGTTCCTGGGAGTTTACTTTTTGAGGTCCTCTCAAGAGGTAATAGATGTATTCTTTTGATTTCCATTTTTCCCTCCAGTTCTTTAATACCAGGGAAGTTTTCCTTGATAGTTTCTTGAAAGATGAAATCTGGGATTTTTTTTATCATGGCTTTCAGGTAATTCAGTAGTTTTTAAATAATCTCTCCTGAATCTATTTCCCAGGTCAGCTTTTTTTTCCCCCAGTGAGATCTTTCACAAATTCTTTTATGTTTTTCTTTGTTGCATTTTTTCTTGATGTCTCATGGAATCATTCTCTTCCACTTGCTCAATTCTATTTTTAAAGATTTATTTTCTTCAGTGAGTTTTTGCATCACCATTTACACCTCCATTTCCATTTGGCCAATTCTACTTTTTAAGGAATTCTTTCCTCAGTGAATTTTTTACATATTTTTCATGTAGTTAATTCTGCCTTTTAAAGAGTTCTTCTCTTCAATGAATTTTCATATATCTTTCCCCATTTAACCAATTCTGCTTTTTTAGAAAGTTCTCTTCAGTAGATTTGTGTGCCTCTTTTACCAAGTGACTTACTGTTTTTTAAGATATTATTTTCTTCAGAGTCTTTGTGCCAACTTTACCAAGCTGTCAACTCTTTTTTTCATGATTTTCCTACATCATTTCATTTTCTTTCTCAATTTTTCTTCTATCTCTCTTATTTGATTTTTAATTCTTTTTTGAGCTCCTCCAAAATTTCTTGTGGACTTCAGAACAGTTCATATAACTTGCTACTTTGTTTCTTTTTGTTGTTGTTTGCTCCTTGTTCATGTTTTATTGGCTTTTAAAAATAAATGTTACAAGTGGGCTTTGTTCCTATGGTGAAGGGTGAACTGTCCCAAGCTTCAGACTCTTTGCATAATTGCTTTCAAAGGGAGAATCTATGAGATTTCAGTTCTTCCAAGGTGGTATGACCTAAGGTGAGATGTGTTTAATATTTTTCAGGCCTGTGATCTGGTCTGTGAGCAACCTAAAGTCCTATTTTCTGCCCTGGAATTATGACCAAGGTCCCCTTGTCTCTGGCTGCAAGCATTGATATATGCTAGTTCTTTGGCCTTGAACTTTGATGGTGGGACAGTGATCTGGATCTGAGTATGAGCAATGCAACTGAATCCTGTGTCTAGAGTCATCAAAGGGACCCTTGAATTTCCCTTTGACCAGTTGTTGGACCTTTTTACCATCTGTAGCTGAGAATTTTGGAATCCTTTGCTGCTGATTTAGCCATCTCAAGACTATCACTGGTTTGTGGAGGTGGGGGCTGCCTTGGAATCTGCTGCCAGTAGAGTGCAACAGATCCCACCTGCTGACCTCCTAAGTTGTCTTGGCCTAAATAATTGTTTCATCCCCACCTTTTTGTGGTTTCTGTTGCTCCAGAATTCATTTTAGCATTATACCAAAGTTGCTTGGAGGATAAATTGGTAGGGTTCCTGAGAATCTGTTTATTTTCTTTGTCATCTTAAGTTCTTAAATTATTCCTCTTTTTAAAAAATTTAGATTTTTCCAGGTTTGAAAGAAGTAAATTGAATTTCTACAACTATTGTAGTTATTATTTGATTCTCCCTGTTACACCTTTAGATATTTGAATTCTATGCCATTTGATGCATATAGGTTCAGTATTGATAGTTATTCATTTTCTATCATGCTTTTCAGAAAAAACATAATTTCCTTTATCTTTTTAAATTAATTCTCTTTTTACTATTACCTTGTCTGAGATTATGATTGCCACCATGTCTTTTTTACTTTAGCTGGTACATTATCAATTTTGTGCCAGCCTCTTATCTCCATTCTTTGTGAATCTTTCTTATAAGCAATATATCGTGAGAATCTGTTTTCTTATTCTTTCTGCTATAATTTCACATTTTATGGGTGAGTTCATCCTATCCATAGTAACAGTATTTATTGCTAATTGTATGTTTCCCTCTATCATCTTCTCTCATTTTTCCTTTGTATTTACTTATAAGTACTTCTTTGTTTTTTTTTAAAAGGACAGAGAATGTTTGTTTCATTTCCAAAATTTCTCTTTTCCTTCCTTTGTCCTTTACCCATGGAGAAGGCAAGAAAACAAAGCCCTTTATAAACATACACAGTCATATAAAACAAATCTCTGCATTATCTATGTTTAAAAATAAAAAGTCAAGAAGAAGGAGGAAAATATGTTTTGTTGTGTACTTTGAGTTTATCCATTCTTTTATCTGTAAGTGGAAATGGATAGCAAATTCATCATGAGATCTTTGGAATTGTGGTTCATTGGGTTTAATAGAATTACTAAGTCTTTCAAACTTGATTGTCTTTACAATATTAATATTACTAACTAAACGGTTCTCCTAGTTTTCTCACTTTATTCTGTATCAGTTTGTATAGGTCTTCACAGTTTTTCTGATCACCGTTATCATTTCTTATGATACTATTCTGTCTAGTTTAGCAATTCTGCAATTGAAAGGCATCCCCCCAAGTTTCCAATTTTTTACCGCTACAAAAAGGGCTGCTATAAATACTTTTGAACATGTGCATCCTTTTCTACTTTCTCTGATTTCTTTGGGGTATAGACCTACTAAGGGTATTCTAGAGGTAAAGACTGTGCACAGTTCAACAGCTTTGGGGGCATAGTTTCATCGTGCTTTCCATAATGATTGGGCTAGTTCACAGCTCTACCAAAGGTACATTAATGTATCTGTTTTTCAAATCCCTTAGAGTATTTTTTATTTTCCATTTTTGTCATCTTAGCCATTGTGATGGGTGTGAGGTTGTACCTCAGCGTTGTTTTGATTTGTTGTTGTTGTTCAGAAGTTTCAGTTGTGACAACTTTTTGTGACTCACTTTGGTGTTTTCTTGGCAAAGATACTGAAGTAGTTTTGTTTCATTTGTTTTTACAGAGAGGGAAATGGAGGCAAACAGAGTTAAGTGACTTGCTCAAAGTCATGCAGCTAGTATGTATCTGAGGCTGGATTTGGACTCAAGTCTTCCTAACTCTAGTACCAGTGCTCTCTCCATTGTATCACCTACCTGCTGTTTTAATTTACATTTCTCTAATTATTACTGATTTAGAGCATTTTCCCCCAAATTAATATCAATAACTATTTTTCCCCTCTGAAGCCCAACTATTCATATCCTTAACCATTTATCATTTGGGGAATGGCTCTTTTAGATTTAACTCAGTTCCCAATATATTTAAAAAATGAACCCTTTAGCAAAAACAAATAAACAAAAAACTTGCTAATCTACCTCTCCATTTTCTTGAACTTATTCTACTTTTAGCTACTACGATTTTGTTTGTGAAAAATTTTTTTTGGTTTTATGTAATCAAAGTTACTCTTTTTACTCCTATACTTATTGAAATAATTATAGGATTTTTTATATTTTTGCCATAGATATGATCAATTATGCTTGTGATTTTCCTAATACTGAACCAATCCTGTAATCCTGATTTATATCCAGTGTGGTCATAATATATTATCTTTGTGATTTATTATTTTAATTTCATTCTAATATTTAGTTTAAATTTTTTTGCATAAATATTCATTAGAAAAATTGTCCCATATATGAACTAGGGTTTTTTGTTTGTTATTTCATTTTATGTTTCCAATTACATATAAAAACAATTTTTAATATTCTTTTAAAAATTGAACTTCATATAAATTAAAAAATAAAAATAAAAAATAAAATTTGAACTTCAAACTTCCTCCATCATAATCCTACCTTCTCATTGAGAAGGCAATCAATTCAATATTGGTTATTTATGTGTAATCATACAAAACGTGTTACTTTATTAGTCATATCATGTGATGAAAGAAAACCCAAATTCCCTGCCCCCCAAAAAATGGCAAGAAAAGAAGTAAAAAAAAACAATATGCTTTAATCTGCATTCAGAGTATATCAATTACTTCTTAGGATGTGGATAGCATTTTTCATCATAGAACCTTCAGAACTGGTTTGGATCTTTGTACTGTATGGAATAGCTAAGTCATTGGCAATTAATTATCATACAGTATTGTTATTAGTGTGTACAATGCTCTCTGGATTCTACTTACTTCATTTCACATCAATTCATGTAAGTCCAGATTTTTTCTGAAAGCATCCTGCTCATCATTTCTTATAGTTCAATAGTATTCTATCACAATCATATACCACAAGTTCTTAGCCATTCCCCAATTGATGGGTATCTCTTCAATTTACAATTCTTTGCCACCACAAAAAAAACAAACCTGCTATAAATATTTTTCTTAAAGATAATTCCCCCCTCACCCCCTTGCTTTTTTAAAATCTTTTTTTTTGGGATTTGGTTTAGGTTTGGGTTTAGGTTTATATTGGTTTAGGTATTAAGACTATATTTATGTCATATAAGGAACTGGTGAGGACTCCTCTTTTTCCAAACAAGTTATTTCCAAACAAGTATAAAATCAACTATTCTTTAAATATTTGTTAGAATTTGCTTGTAAATCCATCTGGTCCTGGGTTTTCTTTTTTCCTTAGGGAGTTCTTTTATGACTTGTTCAAATCCTTTCCTAAGACAGAGCTATTTAAATATTCTATACCCTGTTCTCTGAATTTGTGAAATTTGTATTTTTGTAAACATCCACTTCATTTTAGTTGTTCATTTTATTGTCATATAGTTGAAAAAAAAGATCCTGATAATTGCTTTTATTTCCTCTTTATTCCTTGCAAATTTACTTTTTTTTTTAGTTTTCATTTTGGTAATTTGGTTTTCTTCGTTAAAAAATAAATTAACCAATGATTTATCTATTTTATTGGATTCTTTTTATTTACAAAATCTTCTAATTTTATTTGTTAATTCAGTGATTTATTGATTTGCTCATTCTCTCTTTTTTTTGATGTAAGTGTTTAGAGATGCAAATTTTCTTCTAAACACTGCTTTTGACTACATCCTACAAATTTTGGTATATTGTCTCATTGTAACAATAATTTTGAAGAAATTATTATTGATTATTTCTATCATTTACTTCCTGGTCCACCCATTCTTTAAGATTAAGATATTTATTTTCCAACTAATTTTTAATCTGTGCCTTCGATGTACTTTATTGGATATAATTTTCATTTTACTATCATTGGTATTTTTATGCTTTTTGGAATTTGTTTTTGAGGTTTTTATTCATTAATACATGTCTAATTTTGTGAATGTAGGATTAACAGATGAACAATAGGTATACTTATTTTTACTCCCATTTCCCAGAAGTCTATTAATATCAGACTTTTCTAAAATTCTTTTTATCTACTTAACTTCTTTCTTGTTCTTTTTGTAATTAGATTTACCTAGGTCTGAGAGGAGTAAACTGAGATATCATAGTTTGTGGAAAGTCCTTGCTATACCTCATTCTCTTCTATCTGACCATGTTTTGAAGAAATGACTTAACATGTTAATTTTTTTCCTTAGGATTCTCAGATTATGATTTAATCTGATTTATTTTCTATATTTTTATGAAGGAAGTATGAAGAGGACTTAGGATATACCTTGTACTGATACTCTGCAATCTTATCTCTACTTCTCAGATGTTAACACTATTAATATTTAAATATGTACTGAACAATAATTGAACAAGAAAGAATAATTTAATTTTTAATCAAAAGAAGATAAAATCAGGGAAAATTAAAAAAAAAAATTAGCTCTCCATTTTGCCTGGGCCACACTTTCCCAGTAAAATACATAGTGGGGCCAGGCATTTGAATGGACATTCAAAAGAGAGTCACAGGAGTCAGGACACACATGTATAGTAGGGCAACTCACATTTGTGGTCTGCAAACCTTGATATTCTTGGTCCTTTCAAGAACAGTCTTCACCATACAAAACAGCCTCTCTTCTCTTCTTCCTGCTCTCTTACTGGAGAAATCCCATACTTTTCTACTCTTGATCTAATAAAATGGTGACAATTGCTTTTAGCTCTCATCCACCTTTAATCAGTCACTGAACAAGTGCTAATTTCATTTGGGAAAAAATGTTCAGTCCTACACAACAGAGAATTAGAAAATTCCTTGGGTAAATTCTCTGGGTCCTGCAGAGAAGCCCAGCCACCTCATTACTCAATAATACTTTGCTTTCTCCAGTTAATTTCTAGCAAAATTAAGGCAAATGAAAGCTTCTTCTCCAAGAAGCACAGTTTGATAGTAAATCAGATGCAAAATTTTATTTTCCCTTTTATTTCTCCCTCTCCAACTAATGAGGGCAGCATAGAGCATCTGGACATCCCTGAGAGGTTTCTCTTCTTTTAAGACATATCTAGTTAATTTTAGAGAGCAGTTAGCTCTTTAAACACATCAGTTTTCAGCTCTCTTTCAGAAACAAGGAGAGTTCTCTCATCTGACCTCACCTTTCTCCAACCAATCCTCAAAGCAAAGCTGCTTTTCCAATTAGCAGACTCCTAGCAAAGCAGCTGAAGCATCTACCTGGGAGATCAGTCAGTAAACTCAGCTGGAATCAACTTCTCTCCTTACTTTCTGAGTCTTTTGTCCGCAGTTTCTAATGACGCTTCCTTGGCTTAATTTATTTCCCTGCTGTTTCTTCTGTTTATTTTTTCCCCTAAATATTCTCCTCAAACTTGAAATGCCTCATCACAGTGTCTCTTTGTAAGCCATGATTCATCTCAAACATGTATATCTCCTTTCTTACCTGTGTATATTGTCTTCCTCATTAGTATGTAAACTCTTGGAGGGCTTCCACTATTTTGACTTCCCTAGAACTCAACTCAATTTCATTTAGTAAATGTTTATTGATTGATCAGTGTTGTAAAATCAACCCGTCTATTATTTTCTCATGTAACCACTTTCTCAAATGGTTATAATCTCTAACCTTGTGTCATTCATGTACTGATGAACTAATGGACCACTGAGCACCAGAGACATTGGTACCTAGATCTTTGCTGAGGTCCTTCAAATAGGCATTCTCAGAATATTCAGCAATAGATCAGTTCTCTATTCTATCCTCAGAATAGTCTGGCTCTCTTCTACATTTTATCTCACCAAAAAACATCTGAAAGGCTGTCTTTTTTTTGTCAATTTGGTCAACTTTCTGTACCCAAAGGCACTTGTGATGCCCTCTTCAGCCTCCAAACTGTTCATATGCCAAAGGAGTCATTCCTTACCTTAAACTTCCACCTTACCTTATGAAATTTGTTTTTAATGTTATAATTTTATCAACAAGGAAATGGTTTGTTTATTTTTTCATTATTTCTGGACAATAATCATCTTCAAAATAAGGAATTCAGGGTACCTGTTTAACTCCCTTATAGTAAACGAAAAGCAAAACATACTCTATGGCAGAAATAAAGAAGACACAATGAAAAAATTGAAATTATTCATGAATTTAAAATAATCTATTTCTATTCTTATCAAAAGTTTCTTGATCTAGTAGAGAATACTTTTAAAAAATTCTCAGAAAGGATCATACTGGCTAATTTAGTTTTTTAGTCTCCTGCCAATGAAAAATTCAAGGTACAAAGAGGTTATACAAACAGCATGTAACTCCCTCATCCCACAAAAGTCCATTTTTAAATGTAATCAACATATTTCACATATATCAATGCAAAATCAAATTTTCTCCTTCTAGTCATTGCATCTATACAATTACAGATAATATAAGCAATCCATTGCATAACTCCTGTGCATTCATTCTGCACGTACAAATTCAACAACAATACATATTTCCAAGAAATATGTGAAATGTTATATAACAGAATACATAGCAACGCTTTGTAAATGGGGACAATAAACATTTTGGTAATGACAATGAAAAGTATAAAATAGCAAAAGGTTAGCTAGTCATGCCTTTTCTGCACATGCCATCCTAGAGTTTCGTTTGGCTTTGACAATAATCACCTCTCTTGTTTTACCTGGTGGGTTGTTATGTAAGTCTAATCATTAGCTTAACAGTTCTCACATTCATGCTGAGTTTCTACATTTCTCCATCTTTGACCATATAATGGGAACTTTATTTCTGTAGGTGGGTTAAGTAGGGGATCACAATTCTTTGTGAGTATATTTTATTCTCTCTCTACAACTGGCTTATTAGAGAAAGATGGGGTTTCTTTTGGGTTTAGTCTTCCCTAGTTGCCTAACTTTGTATTTCTCTTTATTTCCATTAAAAATTAATTTTAATAACAAATTTCATCAACAAACAAGATAAATGCAGTGGAACTGCCCTAATCTGTGACCAATAAAATAATCATTTAAAATAGAGTCTTCCTTAGTTTTGTGACTTTCCCCCTCCAAAAAACAGTGTCTTTTTTTAAAAAAAAATTATTTAAATCTGTTAATTCCTTGGGCAGACACTTAATATGATCATTGAAATATAGGATGTTGGAACTGGAGAAGGAGGGGACCTTAAAGGCTAACTGATCCAATACCTCCATTTTAAAGATGAGAAAGCTGAGGATTCGTGAGATTAAGTGAAGTATTCAACATTATGAGGGTAGTAAAGAGCAAAATTCTTGTTTGTCTCTTCTTTTCAAATAAGATCGACGGCATCATGGCAAGTGATACCTTGACTTATGTGTGAATCGGAGGGTGGCATTTGCATCTACATCCTTTAATTCTTTAGCTAGTGTTTTTTCTTTCCACTGTGCCATGATGTCCTGAAAAAAAGAATAGAAGGAAAATTTAGTCAATCATTCAGTCAAGTGCCTATGATGACATTGGAGATACAAGTGCAAAAACTGTAGCAATCTGTACTCACAAGGAGTTTATATTCGATATGGGGAGCCAACGAGTAGCACAAACATAAAATTAATAAATACAAATATATCTATTTATATACACATAATAAATATACACATATTATATATACATAAGAATACATATAGAATCATACATATACATAATAAATATATACCTAAATATAAATATTTATATATAACAAATATATATAAATACACATATACATAATAGTATATATATGATAAATATATACATAATAAATAGAAATATATACATTAAAATATACACATATAAATATATACATATATACATAATAGTGCAGATAATAAATATATACGTAATAAATACAAATGTATATTTATGTATACATAACAACTATACATATATAGATATATACACATATACATAATAGTGCATATATAATAAATATATACATAATTAATACAAATATATATTTAGAATATATTTATATATAAACACATATATTAATAAACATACATATAAATATATTAATATATTGATATACATAATAGTGCACATATAATACACATATAGATATATTTATGTATGCATAACAAATAGACATATATGAATAAGTGTGCATATATAATAAATGTACAAAATAAATACAAATTATATATATTTATAAAGTAGTTAAAGAGAAGTGAGATTGGGAGGGAAGCAGATAAGTCATAGTAAATGCTTCACAACTGGCTCTCCTTAGGCACCTCTCAGTGCCCCAGGCTACTCTCAAAGACTATAAGTTGTGCCATAGTTGCAGATCTCCATTGGTTGAGGAGGCTTCCTCAATGGGAATTTTGTACACTTTCAATATGGCGCACCAAGATACTGGGCAGGTAGATGGTACAGTGGATAGAGCCCCAGACTTGGAATCAGGAAGAATTATCTTTGTGAGCTCAAATCTGTCCTCACACACTTACTAGCTGCGTGACCCAGGGTGAGTCCCTTAACTCTGTTCGCCTCAGTTTCCTCACCAGTAAAATTAGCTGGGGAAGGAAACGGTGAACCATTCTAGTATCTTTATAAACAAAAGAACTAGAAAAACAAATCCAAATGGGGTCATAAAGAGTCAAGCAGAACTGAATAACCCCAACAACAAAAATAGGGAATTGCCTCACATAATTATTGTTTTGTTTTTTTAAAGCACTTTGAAATCTTGAAGTTTTCAAATTTAAATTTCCATTATTTGTGTCATAATAGAGTAAGAGGTCTGGCAACAAGAAGACCTGGGTTCAAATCCTGTATCTGAAACTTACTAGCTATGTGACTATGGAGAAATCACTTTATGTCAATGACCCTCAGTTTCCTTATCAATAAAATGGGGGAAATGTAATAGCATCAATGTCGCAGGGTTGTGAGTATCAAATGAAATGATGAGTGTAAGGCCCTTTACAGCATCATAAAAATGTCATGGGTGATAAATATAGCTGTTGTTTATGTAATGCTTTTAGATAGGAAAAGTACTTTATACTTATTGCTTCATCAATCAGGCTTGTCCAGTAGGTTTTATTATTCCAATTTTATACTCTCAGGTCCAAAGTGGTAACAGGACTGGTCCAGGTACACACATTTAGTAAGAGTCTGAGGACAGATTCGAACTCGGATCTTTCGGACTCCACATTTGGTGCTTGGTCTTTTGTACCAGGCTGCCTGCCAATGAGGGTGATGATGGTGAATAATGTTTCATACTTTTGAGTGAACTTTAAAGCCTGAGGCAGAGTTGAGGATAAGAACGGGTAGAATGTTGAATGGCAGTGTCAGAATATGGAATTAATTTACTCAAAAGATTAACTGCTGATTTTATGCCAAAAAATAAAATAGTCAAAAATTAGTTTTATTATTGTAGTAATTATTATTTAACATTTGCTAAGCGCCCACGGTATGTTAGGCCCTTTGCACGATATCACAGTGTTCCATAGAAGCAACTGAACTTTCAATTGGATTTAATTAATCTTTAAAGTTAATTGCCAATATGGGCAGCATTTCTTATGTGAATAAAATTGGAGTGTGAGAAAAGATAATGTCTTTCCCTCATAAAGCTGTCCACATTAGATTTACGCTGCATTGGTTGGGAGGTGGGCCCTGTTCAGACTTGACTTTGAAGCTCTCATTAGTGCCAGAGCAAAGCCAGTGCCCCCGTCCTTCCATTATGAGACTCTACTGGACAGCACGTTCCACTGGCTCTATCGAGGATACATCAAAAAGCTCTTTTTGGTTTGATGTTTATCTTCCCAGGCTGCCGGACTCTTTTTTTAATCATTTACTTGTAAATGTCCTCTTTAATTCCTGGGTTTTGAGAATGACACATTCAAGCTATTGCATGGACGCCTGGGAATGAGAACATGATTCCAAAAGGACAAAGGAGAATGATTCTAAAAATGGCGCCAGGAATGGAGATGTTGTTTCAGAGCCTGGGAAGCCCATCCTTCACTTCTCCTTCCTTCACTCCTCATGGCTATGATTTGTCCTTTCTTCCATCCTTCAACTGATCAGTAGTGGTTCGTGTACTCCTACGATTTCTTTCTTAATTCCAGTTTTCTTAATTCCAATGCCTTCCTTTCTTCAATTGATTCTTTCCTATTTATTCTGCCTATAGTTTCTTTGTTGTACACAGGTGTTTGCATGTTAGCTCCTCCATTCAGTTGCAAGCTACTTGAGTGCAGGGACTGTGGTTTGACTTTCTACATAATCCAGTGCCTGGAACATAGTAGGCATTTAATAGATGCTCATATCCTCCTGACTAACTGCATTGATTTTACTGGGGACACCGGAGGCAAAGCTTATATATAAAACGGAGAAGGGGAAAGCAGCAGCCCATTTAATAAGCATTTATTAACCACCTTCTTCGTGGTGGTCAATGAGCTGGGGATATTGAGGCAAAAATGAAACAATTGGTGCCTGTAAAGAGCTTCTATTTCTTAAGGATTGGTGGGAGAAAACGTTCAGATCAATGAAGTAGTTCTAGCTTCCCAGAATCCAAAGAGAAAAAACAATAAAGGCCCTTACCTCAGGGACTTTTTATTTTTTTATTTTGGGTAGGGGGAGAGGGGAGATGGAGCACACTGATAAATAAATATGGGACAATTACAAAGGAATCCCTCTGGTCTGTGGAATGGCCAAACAGGAACCCGAGGATGGATGATGACTGCTATTCCCACCTCTGGCAGGGAGGCCCTGGACTCAAGATGCAGACTGAGACAGGCATTTTTGCCACACTGCCAATGCTGGAATTTGTTTTGCTTGAGATGGTATACTTGTTAAAATGAGTTTCATTTCTCTTCTTTTTTTTCCATTGAGGAGAAGCGAGAGGGAAATAAAATGATGGCTTGAAAAAAATTTAGTTTAGTTTTAGTATAAATATTAAGGAAAAATGATGGTGGGAAAAATGAGGAAAGAAATGTTGTTGCAGGTGGCATGTGAGCTGAGCCTGGAAGGAAGGTAGGTGTCAAAGAGACAGAAGGGAGGAGAGGAAGCTACCTAGTCATGGGGTCAATCTGTGCAAAGGCATAATTGTTTTATCCAAAGAATAGAAAGTTGGAAAGTTTTTTTGAAAATAATAGCATTCACGAGATAGAGTAAAATGAAACAAGTCTAAAGTACCAGACTTAGAAAATGTCAATGGACCATTTGATTCAGTTGATATTTGGAAAGAGTTTACTCTTTGCATAGCATAGTGCTATATACTCTAGGACCTGAGGAAGCCAGAGAGAAATAAGAATCAGTCTTAACAATTCAAGAAGCTTCCCTCCTAATGAGGGATATATAAGGTATACAAGAAGCAATAATACAAAATAGTGATTGACAAGTTATTTAAAGACAAATTAATTGAATGCAGTCAACATTTCTTTAGCACCTACCATGTGTGAGAGAGCACTATGGAGCCCAAGATCATGTTCCACTTCTCCGACGAAGCTTTTTGATTGCCCCAAGTTCACTGTAATTGCAGATATCCCCTTCTTTTTCAAGTTCTTCATAACCCTTTCAATCTCTCAATTGAGCTTAGGTACACATGCCCAGTGTTATTAGAAAATTTACAGGATTTGTATATATTTCAAAGGAACTTTATAATAGCGCACATATATTAACTGTCAAGTTTTTTAATTTGCTTGAGGATCAGATTTTCTAAAACCAGGTTTCCTAGAAACATGAAAAAGAAGCTGATTCATTTGGCTGAATTTTATTTGGTATCTTCCATTTTTTTAGAAAAAAAAAGTTCTATAACAAAGAGCTACTTTCCTCTAGGAATAGTAAATAAACCTGGTTGTGGATGATATGAAATGTAGTAAGAGTAGATAAAAATTTGATAGAGGATTCAAAAGTCCTTCCAACTCTAAAATCCCATGAGTCTGAGTTTTGAAGGGACCTTGTTGGTCATCTGGTCCAACCACCTTTTATACTTAATGAAGAAGGTTAAATGACTTTTCTGAGGAATGATGAATGCTGAAATTTGTTTTATACCTTTTGCCCACCTGGGGACTTGGTATGGGACAGAAGCCCCTTATAGGAAAGGAATAAAGAGAGAATCTGAAATATTGGCAGCATGGGAAACTTACAGTGTAGACATTCTTTCCACCAATGCAACTGACAGTTTTCCTGTGATTAGTTGATTAAGTCCTATGGAGAGTCTCAAAGCACATTAAGGTTAAATGACTTACTCAGGGTCACACAGCCAAATAGACTCTGTAAGATTTTAGGTGGTGTTCTAAGGGGCATTGATCCATTCAGTCCAATCCCCTGATTTTACAAATGAGAAACCTGAGACCCAGAGGGGTTATGTAATATCCCTAAGGGCACACAGATAGGAAGTGTCTCAGGCAGGATTTGAACCCACATCTGACCCCAGAGCCAGGGTTTTATTCACCATATTGTTCTGAGTCAGAGTCAGAAGTTAAACCCAAGTTCATATTCCAAGCTTCACACATTTTTCACTCTGTTATCCTGGCTCTTGTAATCAAATAATGAATAATATATGAAATATAACATATGCATATATAAAATGTAATAAAATAATAAGTGAATATTGGGTTTTATGCTACAGAAGATTAAGTTGTGTGATACAATGACACCCTTCATCCTGAAAATAGATATGGAGATGCTTTCCCCACCGTGAGTCTTGGATAATGGGGGATATAACTAATTCATCAGCTCTTTATGGATTTCCAGTAATCTGTTATTAATGCTTGTATTGAAGTAAATATAACTTAAGATGACAGATGTAAAAATCATTGTATTCCTGTCCCAAAGAAGCAGTGAGGTATGAAAAATGGTGGGAGATGGCAAAATGCAGCCTTTTGCTAAATCTAATGACAGGGCCTAACTTTGTGATGAAAACACGTTATTGTGAATGTCAGTGCACAGAGAATTGTTTAGACAGCCTAGAAAGATGATTACTAAAGAAACATCAAAGGCAATAAAACAGAGAACAACAATCTTCCATAGGTCTAGTTATAATTCAAACCCGTTATCATTTTGGTGGTATCATCTTACTTAGGGACTTGCGTTCTCCGTGACAGGTGACTTTTAGGAAAGACGACAGGAGAAAAAGAAGCATCATTTGATATTAATACATTAAATATACAATTCTGATCATTCAATATTTTATGTCCCCTGTGAAAACTGTGTATTTGCTCTGTATTTTTAACTTATGACAGCGGGTAAATTTGTAAAACTTTTCTAATCTTGTTTGTGCCCATTGACACCATGAAGACACTACCCAAAGGAGCTGTGATTTCTTTAGGAAGTGGGAGATCCTGGTGGGAACCCTATCTACTATTGAAGACTGCAATTGATCTTTGACTTGGTATATAAGAGTTAGAGAAGTCTTCATGGCTCAGATATTTTCATCATTGTTTTAGAGCTCCTAGCTCTAAAGAAATGCCAATCAAGCCAACTGAAATGCCAAGAAATGCCAATGGTGATGCCAACTAGTCTGATCCATCCTGTCATTTTGCGATGAGGAAACTGAGGACCAGAGAGATTCATGGTCTGGTCCGAGTTACATATTTAGGAAGTTCCAGAGGCAGAATTCAACCCATGTCGCTCTGACTTGAGGTTCAGTGCTAAGATGTGGAATCACAGATTTTTTGATATATTAGAAGGGACTTCAAGGGGCATCTACTCAAAAAATAATTCCTATAAAGCTGTAGCGGAGAAAGGGAGTCACTATGTTGTCCCTCTCTTAACATGAGTGATTCCATGTGAGAATAAGCTTTTATTTCAGTTTTAAAACAGACAATTACTTCTCAAGGTCAAGGTGAATTCAGGGAGCTCACATTGTAGTAAGGGAGATGACATAAAATATATCTATACAGGGTAAATGAGAGGGAGAAATCTGGAAATCAGATTCTAGGAAGACTAAACTCCTTATTCCTTGGGTATTCTATCCACCTTTCCTTTTGAAAAGAGCAAAGGATGAATGAATTAGAGAAATTGTAGTGTAAATATGACCATTCCTGATCCACTTCTGGACTTCATAGATCTTAATAAAAGCTTCAGTTTTGTCAAATTTCTGCTGAAATCAAAAAGAGCGAATAGAGTCATGCTCATTTATTTAAAGCTGCAGTGAATTTTCTTCAAGTCAATTCAATTTTTCAAAAAGAAATTTTATTTCTCCATGAAACTGCATATTTCCTCTGTGGATTTTTCACATCAGACCTTATTTATGCTCTTATCCTTAAGAAGTGGATTTTTGCCCCAATTGTTGGTAATGGGCCATTACACAAATCTTGAGTGTTACCCTGAGTATATTTCCAACAAAATAAACGGATCTTATGTTCATAAAATTGTTGGAATTTCACCTAATTGCAGAACATAGGTGTTTAATATCTTCTGCTGGGTTGTCAGAGACAGCAAAGCAATTTTCTTGGTAGAAGAGAAATCGACATTCTTAATACCATCATTCTTTGCTCAGTTTTGATCATTTTTGTTGTTGTTGTTTTGTTTGTTTCCTGCAACTTAAAATTAGAATAATGTGGCTTTGGGGGGAGCAATTTGAAACAGCCCCCCTACCTTGACCTCTGAGGAGATCTGACACCCCCCATGACTTTCTTGTTTCATATCTTTCTTTTATTTTCTCTCTCTTCTCTGTTCTCATTATTTTGTTTTACAACGTCTCCCAAATCTTCCCTTCTTTTTATTTTCTCTGTTACCACTTGGGGCACTTATACTCATGTGAAGCTTTGTACTTGATTCCTTACCCCCACGTACCCATTGTTGCCAAGATCTGCTGATTGTAAATTTGAATACCGGGCTTCATGACTCCAACCCCATCACTCCATTACTGGATGCCCCCAAGATGTCTCATTAGAGGAACTCAAATTAGAACCCAGGAAAACCCCCTGACTCCCAGTTCAATCCTCTTTTGACCACATCCTTCTCTTTCCCATATCCCCAATGATTTTCTGTGGGCTGAAGTTTTCCCATTTTTTATAAGACCCTTACCTTCAGCCTTAGAATCAATACTGTGTTTTGGTTCCAAGGGAGAAGAATGGTAAGAGCTGGCCAATGGGGGTCAAGTGACTCACCCACGGTCACCCATCTAAGAAGTGTCTGATCAAAGTTTTTTTCCTCATTTGTAAAGGAATATTTCCAACCTTTTCTTCCTAGGTGAGAGGATTGGATACCCAGATGAACAGGGACGTTTGTGGAGCACATTTTGTTCCTTGAAGTTAGATCCTGTAAAGACAAGGCTTTGTTGATGCACTGTATCTCTAAACATTATAGAAATGAATGTCCCTGACAGTATTTCTTTTCTCTAGCATCTGCTATAAGGAGAAAAATTGGACAGATGCCTAGAAGGCCTGGGAAATAGTCACTTCTTAGGATTGCCGACTTCAGAATGGAACAAACAGAACATTTTGCTCCATCTCCTCATTCCTCGCTTATTAAAACTTGTTTCAAAATGTTCCCAATTTCTAGAAACTGATGGTTCTTCTTTGGTTAGCTGGATTTCAGATCCTCTGGTAAGGGGCCTTTCACCTTTTAATTAACAGTAAAAGCCAGAAATGTCAGCATTCATAGCTTCCATTTGCAGGGAGACATCCATAGAGCTTGTTACTGAAATGTGTATTATAATTAAATACTAAAATAGTCCAGATATTATAAATGAAGCCTCTTATTGCTAACAGTTTGATACATTTTAATATCAGAAAGATCAAAATTGGTGGCAGCAAGGCAGGCCTGTCATGGTATTTTGAAGTCCAGTTTAAAAGGGAATTAAATTTATTTCATTTAAAAATTAAAATTAGTTCTGAACTCCACTAGGGGGACAGCAGCCAATTTTTGCCCTCAAAATGCAACCTTTTCCTTTTATGCAAATTAAATAGAATGGACTTGGAATTGGAAGGAATGAGATCAAATCCCAGATCTGCCACTCGCTCTGGTATAAACATAGACAAGGGATTTCCACTCTCATGTACCTCAATCTCCTCGTCGATAAAATGGTGCCCATGGTGGAGGAAGGAGATTAGGCAACCTCTCTGGTTTCCTCCAGCTCTAAATAGAGGATCCTTTGATTCTTTTTTTTTTAAATTGGGTTTGATTTGGTTAACTATTTAAGGAAGTAAGTGTAAGTAAGAATTGAGTAAGATTTAAGTAAGTCTTTCTGTGATTCAAAATAATTTCTTCACAGAATTAAATGTCTATTTCTTTACTTACAAAGATATATATAGTATAATGTATACATTATTATTGATTATTAATAACAACATATATAATATAAATTATAATTAATGATATAATTAACCATTCAATAATAATAATAATGAATATGGAAATCTATTTATATACATATATATCCTTTGTGGTGTTATTTTTCTGGTATCTATAGAACACTTAGAAATTTGTCAAGTTTTTTACAGAATCATCTCATTTGAGCTGAACAAGAATCTTGTTGGTGATAGCACTATTTTTCAAGGAAGGAAACTGAGGCTCGGAAGGATCAGAACTGACCCATTTTCATACAGCTAATAAAGTGAGCGAGTGGGATTAGAACTCAGATCTGACCGGCTACGTGGCTAGAACTCTATCTACTTCACCCTTTTAAAGAAATGCGGATGAAAACATAGGATTTATTACTTGTTTTTTGGGTTATATGATTTGGGGTTTTGATTTTATAAGGTTATTCACTTATAAAAATGAATAATATGGAAATAAAAAATAAAATAAAATGATAAAATAAAATAAAAACTCTTTATGAAAGGCAGAATGGCATGGTAGAGAGTGGGCCAACTCTAGAGGCTCATCCAAGGTCTGACTTTGGACACATACTAGCTGTGTGACCACTGGCAGTTCACTTCATCCTTAGCACCTAAGGGAGATGAGACTATAAGTTGCAAATTACTTGTCAGATTTCTAAATTGGAATGAAATTGCAGGTCCACACTGTCTCCCATGTAGATGGACACATTATTAGCGTTATTGTTCAATTGGTTTTCAGAGGTGTCTTGACTCTCCATGACCCCATCTGGGATTTTCTTGGCAGAGATACTGGTGTGGTTGGCCATTTGTTCTTCTCCAGCTCATGTTACAGAAGAGGAAACTGAGGCCAACCGTTGAAGCCTGACCTCAAAGACTGATTAGCTTTGGGACCTTGGGTGAGTCTCAGAGAAGAAGAGCCCTTGTTGCGCTTGGGAGCAGCATCTTTGGAAGCAGGGAAGCCCCATTTGGGGAGCTCGTCCCCAGGTCTCCTCAGGGAAGGATGCTCCAGACGCATTAGCTGAAGGGCAGGCTGTCATCCAGCCTCTGACCACTGCTGAGGGGGCTTTGTGGGCATCAGGGAGGAAGTGAGGTTGGGCTTCCAGGAGGAGGAGGCTGCCCGTGGCATCCAGGAGCCCGACTCCAGCAGCCTCCTCCCCAAGGCAGACGGAGCGAGAGAAGACAAGGTGAGAACGAGAGAAGGGGCTGTGTGCTTAACACAATGGCTAATGTGCAGAGCGCAGGATGGCCGCTGTATAAATATATACACAAAGGCATCATCGCTCTGGGTATTTTTAGGCTGGCTTTCTGATGGCAGGTCAGCACAAGAGACACGCAGGCAACAGAGGAAGAAATGATACAGTAATTCTTCTGAGACTCTGTAGTCTGAAGGCTGAGTTCAAATCCCACCTTGGACATTTACTACCTGAATGACCTTTGGCCAGTCACTTTGATTCCTTAAATCTCAGTTTACCTATCTGTAAAATGAATGAGTTAATTTGGATAGTAGCTAGTAGCACTAAATTTGAGGACAGGAAGGCCTGAATTCAAATCTAGCCTTAAGGTCTGTGCTTCCAGCCTGACCCAGAGAGGCAGACCCAATCTCAAAAAAGAACCGCCAAATAAAAATAAAGAGATGTCAGGGCAAGTCCTAGGGCTTGAACCAGTGTGGCTTCCCTAGCCACATCCTTCAGTGGATGGGGAGAGGTCCTGAAACCTCAGCCTGACCATTATCTGAGCAGAGTGAGGCCAGCTGGATGGCACAAAGGACAGGCTGGTCTTGGACCCAGAAATGCCCCAGTTCGAATCCTGATTTAGACACTGCTTTCAAGTTGTGTGACTATGACTAAGAATCTCTTTAAGTCTCAGTTTTTTCATCTATAAAATGGACTAACACCTGCCTCTGAGGCCTGTTGTGATGATAAAATGAAATAATATCCATAAAGCATTTCACAGATGGAAAAGTGCTAGAGAAATGTTATCAGGAACTTGTGATCCCTGGGCTGAGCCTCTTATTTAAATGACAGACCCCTTAAGAAGTATGTTATTGAAAATTTTGGGGTCCTTGAACTACATTTCCCATGAGCCCACTAGCTTCCTGTCTTGCCTGATGATGTAGACAGTTCCGTGATTACGTAGACAGGAGAATAAAATTAAGGGTCTGGGCTTCTCGCTCTCTTGGATCCTGATCCACCATGGGAAGAGGAGGTAATGATGAGCCTTTTGAATTGATTAAGGCAGAATGGCACGTGGCTTTATTTTTTATTGGCTACTAATAAATCTTTAAAATCCCATAATAATTTTAGTTATCTTTTTATATTAATTTTGTTTCTTACAGGAGAAATATTCCAAGGGCATTGATGGAAGTCCCAGAGTGCATAAAATGGACATCTAGGATGGGCCCTTCTAGAATCCCCTAGGTGGGGGGAATCTTCTGAACCCATTAGGTCATACCAACATAACATCAGACCTACATTTTTAGTGTTGGAGACAGTTTCGATACCTCCTTCTGCCTCCCACCAATCTGGTTTGGGTGGATTTTAGGCTAAAGGAAGGGTCCATTAGTATACCAGTTATGGAGCTTGAATCTGGTCATGAAGTTGACCATCACCATGCATATGCTCAACAACAGAAACTCTCCAGGGGTAGGCAATGGCCATAAATAAGGCTGGAAGAACTGATGAGGTGATATTATCCAGGGCATACAGTTTGGCTGCCATGTTTCTTTCCAGATCCATGGTTGGTATCTAGCACCCTAGGCATATTCAACAGAGTTGGGAGATCACAGGTTTATCATCATTGAATGCCATCAAGTCCAATCCCTCATTTTACAGATGAGAAAACTGAGGCACTCCACATTTAAGTGACTTGTTTATTGCCACAGAGCTAGTAAGTGCCAGACCTAGCATTTAGACCAAAAACCCTCTAACTTAAATCCACTGAACAATGGATAGTGGAACAGGGAGGGCATTACCTGATTTGATGGAGGCAGAAATTCAAAAACAGTACCTCTTAGCAGAGACACACTTAATCCTCCCATGTTTCTCTTCTTGATTCTCTGCTCTTGATTCCTCAGATTCTTCCACCTTTCACCAACATCTTCCCACATTGAATATATCTTCATCCCCACAAGCCCCCTTCTGTTTGGTGTCTTTTGCTGTTCAATCATTTTAGTCATGTCTGATTTTGTGACCCTGTTTTGGATTTTCTTTGAAGAGACACCAGAGTGGTTTGCCATTTCCTTCTCCAGCTCATTTTACAAATGAGGAAACTGAGGCAAACAGAGTAAAATGGCTTGCCCAAGGTCACACTGCTAGAAAGTATATGAGGTCAGATTAGAATTCAAGAATATGAGTTTTCCTAACTCTAGTACTGGTTCTCTATCAACTGTATTACCTAGATGCCTCTCAAATTCTGGTTAGGATTAATATTTCAGGAAGAACCCAAACCATCCATTTTTATTTCTCTATGGACTCTGGCTCTTCTCTTGACTCTTTGAATGGACTTTTCTACTTTTTTTCCAAGCAAGCTTCCCCAAACCTTAATATCTATTCATGTGTTATCTTCCTCCTATTTAAATATCCCCTCCTTGTGGTTGAGAACTATAATTCTATCTTGTATTGTATTCCTGGCACTTAAATGCCTAATGAACTCTTACCACTCCCCCACCCCTCCCACTCTCTCTCTGTTTCTCTGTCTCACTCTGTGTCTCTCTCTCTGTGTCTTTGACTGTCTCTCCATCTTTCAATCTCTCTCTGTGTTTCTCTGTCTCAGTCTCTCATTCTGTCTCTCTGTCTCTGACTCTATTTCTTAGTCTCTCAGTCTTTCTCTCTGTGAAAGTTTCTTTTTCTGTCTCTCTTTCTCCACCACCTCTTTCTATCTTCCCCCCTTCTTTTTTCTCTTTTTCTATTTCTCTGAAAACAGTTATTCCTTGAGTTGATCATTTTTCTTGCATAGATTGCTAGGCTGCTACATTTTGAGTAATCATGGATCTCATGGAAGAAGGACTGTAATGTTCTCAGATATGGTGTGATAATCACCATATCATCTGTGAACAGGAGCATCTGGGAGACCTTGTCATCTATTTTTAGAAGAAATCTCACTTCCATTTGGGTCTTGTTCAGTGCAGTGTTCTCTATGACAGTGGTAAATACCTTTGGCAAGTGTTTATCTCCCATTTTAGACCTCATTTAAAATTAATAATCAAGAGATCATTGAGAAGAGATATCTCTGTGGTTGCATTTATCCAAGAATCTTGTTTCATTTTAACATATATAAGAGAGAAATACTAGCTAGGGAGAGTTTGAAAGGTGCAATTTTTTTCCCTTTCTTCTTTGGGTAACCATACTACAACCTTAAATGGATTCTTCAGGGCTTTGCATCTATTTGTCAATTGTAATTCTAAATGCGTGTTTTTTTTTTATTTTGTCTATATCCTAGATTCCAACTGTCACTTCTTAAGCTGATAGAAACATTTTGACCCAATGATGTGTCAGTGTGTGTACAAAATATATGTGTATATATATATATGTATATATATTTATATATATATATATATGTCATATATATATATTATAGGGGGCAGCTACGTGGCTCAGCCTGAAGACTGGGTTCAAATCTGGTCTCAAATACTTCCTAGCTGAGTGACTCTGGACCCTTACTGCTCTTCTGCCTTGGAACCAATTAATAGGATTAATTCTAAAAAGTGAAAATAAGGGTTTTTATTAAATACATATGTATATATACACATATATAATATCACGTTATTGTTATTTAGTCAATTTTTCATCACATCTGACTCTTTATGACTTTATTTGGGGTTTTCTTGGCAGTGAACCTAGAGCAGCATCGGCAAAGACTTGGCACACATACCAAGTCTGCCTTCAGGAGCTGCTCTGTTCCCCCTCTTCCAGTGCTGAGGATATTTTTTGCATGTCCCACCCTTCTGTTCACCACCCAAAGCAAGCACTTCCTCCCTCAGCTCTCTCCAGACATCTTACAGCTTGAATTTGCCCCCTGGGCACTCAGACTCAGAGAAGGTTCACCAATACTGTTCTAGAATTTTTCCATTTCCCTCTCCAGTTTATTTTATAGAAGTGGAAACTGAGGCAAATGGGGGTAAAGTGTCTTGCCCAGAATTATACAACTAATAAAACTCAGAGACTTGGATTTGAACTCAAGTTTTACTGACTTTGAGGCTAGCATGATAACTATGGTGTCCCATTCCTTCTTCCTAAGATTCATGTATAATGCAACAGTCTTGGTATTTCTCTAGAAGAGAAGCCTGTCGAGGCATTTTCTTTAAGTGATGATTTTTTATCTACCACCAACTGATCCGAAGGTGTAAACAGTAGTTTGCATATTACACCTTCCCATATACCCCCTACTTCGAAGTGGTTCCATTCCCACAAATCTGCTTATTTATTTCCCACCATGCCACTAAATTGACTTCACGGAGATTTGTTTCACCAAAGAGTGCCTCTTCTCCTTGCTCATCTAGAATTTCCGCCATCTCAATCGATCACAATCATCAACTTGCATTAAAATTGAACAAGACACAAAAATACGTATCCTTGAGAAGTCACTGCTTTGTAGTTCTTGGTATACCTGCTATTTTTACTAAATGAACACCTCATCTATTTATGAATAAATGTGGGTTTACCCTAAGATTCTGCCTGGGAGTTCTTTTCTGGCTCTTTCCTGATACTTTTTCATTTGGAGACCTCATGGACTCCCCAAATTCTCAACTCTTTGCAGAGGATGCACCCACAATCTCAGACTTCTTCCTGAGATCTAATTTCACATCTCTAGCCATCGGTTAGACACACGAGATTCTGTGACCCAGAAGTATCTCATCAGCGTGGCTAGGATGGAGCCCATTGGCTTGGGAACCATTCCTCCAATTGGTCCCTCTTTCTAACTTATTTCTGACATGATCCTTCTACTCACCCAGGTTCTCCACCCTGCTTTTATCCTCAACTCTTCACTTTTCCTCTCCACTCCCAATATTCATCCCCTTCTTCCTACACATACAGATACGACCCTAATAAGAGTTCTTGCCTTTATCATGTATTGTCTAGATAATGGCAGGTCTTCCAATCTGTTTTCTTGTCTCTGGTTTCTTTCTTTTCATTCCTGCCCAACTTTCATACAGCAGATAGTGATTTTCCTAAAGAACAGGTCTGAGGGCAGCGAGGTGGCTTAGTGGTTTGAGAGCCAGACTCAGAGACGAGACATCCTGGGTTCAAATCTGGCTTCAGACATTTTCTAGCTGTGTGACCAGTCACTTCACCCCCATTGCCTAGCCTTGACCACTCTCCTGCCTTGGAACCATTATATGGTAAGATGGAAGGTAAAAGTTTAAAAAAAAAGAGAGAGAGAGATTTGATCAGGTTTTTCCCCTATTAAATAAATGTTAGTTTCCCCCATTAGACTGTAAATTTCTTAAGGGTAGGGACTGTCTTTTGTCTCTTTTTTGAGGCCCCAAGAATTAGTGCTCAGCTACTGGATAGAGCACTGAACTTAGTCAGGAAGACACATCTTCATGAGTTCAAATCTGGCCTCAGACCCATCCACCAATCCACCTAGCTGCCCCCCTGCTTAGTTTTTCAAGCCTCTCGGAGCTTGGTCCTGGCCTACCTTTTCCAACTCATTAGACACCATTCTGTGATCTGATCACATCTCCCTGCCTACACGACATCCCATGTCCCATCTCTGCCCTTGTTTCCCATGCCTGGAGTGTTTTCTCTCCTCACCTCCGCTTCCAGCATTTCTTGTTTCCTCTAAAATTCAATTCCAAGCCTCCTTCTCAGTGAAGGCTTTCTTGTTTTTCCAATGGATTATGTTCCCTCAAGTTACCTTGTATTCATTTTATACATATTTATGTATAATACATCCATGTATATGTTAAAAAGGAAAAGTGAATCAGCCTAGAAAATATAGAACAGCTGAATTTACAGAGCATAAAAACATTACCCTAAAATATCCCTAACCCAGCTTCTAAGTTAGTTGGCAGAATTTTGCTGGGCAAACACTTGGCCTCTATCCTATGGAATTAGCATCTAGGCCAGGTAATTCTAGGAGGCCTCAGGCCATAATTTCCTTAGAGAATAAAACATGGGCCCACTCTCTTGGCCGGGGAGTGATTCTGCTGCTATTTTAACATTATATTAGTTATTCACAGGCATCAAAATAGTCCGTTCCACCCTAGAGATCCATCTTTATTCCTATTATCTCATTGATCTATGTATTTCTTCTGAATGTCAAATAAACATCCTCTAGGAACATTGATATCATTGCTGTTTTCCAGCTGGAAAAGCAGGGAAAAGTCTTGAAGTAAAGGACCAAAGCCTTACTGGTTGCTTGAAATTATTAGACAGATAAATGTATTCCTATTATGTATAGGGACAACTATAATCTGTTCGGGTTTTAAAAACCTTTCAGAACTTGGGCTAGTCTTAATAAGGGATTATTAAACCACCTGGTCAGAAGGACTACTCAGTAGAAGTAGGAGACCTGAGTTCAAATCCAGACTCAGAGGCTAGTTGTGTGACCTTGTGCAAATCACTTCACTTCCATTTGCCTCAGTTTCCTGAACTATGATACAGAGATAATGCTAAGTGGCTTAGTGGACAGAGTAGGTTTGAAATCAAGACTTATCATTATGAGTTTAAATCTAGCTTCAGATACTGCCTAGCTGGGTGCCCCTGGCCAACTCTGATTGCCTCAGTTTCCTGAATTGTAAAATAGAGATAATTCTAGGTGGCTCTATGGATACTTTCTAGTTGGGTGACTGGACAAGTCATTCCACCCTGTTTGCCTCAGTTTCTCATCTGAAAAATGAGCTGGAAAAAGAAATAGCAAACCACTGCAAAGAAAACCCCAAACGGAGTGAGGAAGTATCAGATATGGCTGAAAATGACTGAACAACAACAACAACAACACCCAATCATAGGAGTGAATATTTTATTTTAGAAGCACATATTATAAAGTATTTTGAAATAATACTAAGATGTTCTAATTTATTATATGGTAAATATCAATAGATGTAACCCACATAAACAAAAGCTGATTTGGGGAACATCCCCAGACAAGGGAGAGATAGGAACCTCCCCCAAACTTCATGGGTAGTAACATGGTTAGACCTGTACTGTCCAGATATCAGTTTGGTACCAGTATGGGGCATGAACAGGAGAAGAGAGACTAAAGGAGAAGGGGGCTGATTTTTAGGCAAAAACACACAAAATCCTACACTTTTGGTGACAGTGCCATAAAATTAAATGACCCACTGAAAAGCATCCCATCCTCACAATGGTTGAAAACCTAAAATTGAACTGGGAAGAATTCTCTCTCTGTTCAAGAGCTTAAGCTCCATGAACTATAAAAGAGAGCCATGATAGTAGAGTCGGTCCGGGTACATCTTGGACTTGGGTTGTCCTGGGTGTGGGTAGCCTTTGCATCAGTGTACCTCACTTCCTCTTTGTGGTTGAGGAAACATCTTTGGTGCGTTGCTGTGACTAAGATTCTTCCCCATGTGGCTGCTTTGGTGGAAAACCTCTTCCAATTTACCTGGACCTTTTCCTCAGAGAACAGATACGTAATCCGCCATGGACCCACATAGGAAACCCTTTAAGCCTGCTAGCTCTTGTGACATCTGTGTAAACCTTGAGATTCCAAGCTCACCTCTCTGTCACCAGGACTTGTGAAAGCGGCATTAGGGGAAATGGATCACCCTGAACAAACGTATAGTTGATGGGCACATCAGGGTTTCATATTTTGTTCATTCAAAAGCTGTTTTAGGAGGCTTAGTACATGCCAGGCACCGGGCTAAATTCCCTCTTATTTTCCCACTCAAGTTATGATATTCAGCAGGTGGAAGGGTTGTTAAATTTTGTATTTTATGCCACTCGAGACCAATTTGTGGCTTAAATTCTAATAAATACATTTTTCATAATAGTGAGAACATATGCAGAAGGAACATCAAATTAACTCATGTCATATCAGGCCTTGTTCAATATTAGCTTCTTTTGACCTCTGTTTACTCATCCATCATAAATGGGGTTGTCAGATTTGTGCATTATGGTAAGACTGGGAGATCTAACCAATATGCTAGATGTCAGCATCAGCAACCACCAAACATCCCTACAGGCTAGAAGTCTGCAAACTTTTTGGAGTCTGGACCTCTTTACAGTCTTAAAATTTTTTTAGGACCAACCCCAAAGTGCTTTTGTTCATATGGATTATACCTATTGATATTTACTATATCATAAATTAAAATAGCTTTATTTTGTTATAAACATTGTTTTGACTTCATGGATGCCCAGAAAACATCTCAGAGACCTATAGGAGTCCCTGGATGGCTCTTTGAGAACTTCTGCCATGGGACATAACACTGAATTGAATCTAATAATATGAAGTTTGATAGGGACCAATAAGGAATATTCGGCTTGGGTTCAAAATAATTAGCTTCACAAGTACAAGTTGGGTCAGGCCTGGATGGATAATGGCTCACTTGAAAATGCTCTGGTGGGTTTCATGACTGGAAGGTCCACTTGAGTTAACTCTAATAGAGCAGCCAAAATTGCCAATGGCCACATGAAAAGAGATTTCCCTCTATACTCTCTCCTGGTCAGATCACTTCTGGAATATTATGTACCCCTTTAGGCCCAGTGTTTGAGAAATGCCACAAGAAGGATGCCATGGTGGTCAAAGGTCTTGAGATCATTCCATACAAAGATCTGTTGAAAAAATTGGGAACATTAGCCTGGAAAAGAGGAGACTGTAAAAGAGCTGTTATATGGATTCAATGGATTCAATTCGTTCTCTTTAGATAACGGAATGTAGGCTCCTTGAAGGAAGGGATGACCTTTTGTCTTTGTATGCCCAGTTTAGAACCTGGAACATAGTAGGCACTTAATAAATGCATGCGAATAATTGATTCCAAATAGGAGCACTAAGTCAAGGTTGCCAACAAGCAGATTTGGACTCAATGTCAGGGAAAATGAAAACTCAGTCCCTATAACATCGTTTCCTCTCAGAGCAATCCAAGAGGGAAGTGGGTAAAAGTATGAGGCTATTGGCTCCCCTTCACTGGAAGCTAACAAGCGAAGGCTAGATGACTCTTTGTCAGGTATGTTGTGGGAGGGGAGACTTCTTCAGATATGAGTTGGGCCAAGTGGGTGCAGAGATTTGAGAGTCAATGACAAGGTTATTTCTAAGTCTCTTCTAGCCCTAAATCTCATGCTCCTATGGAAACCTATCCAGATCCTTCATCACTGCTCTGCCTTTTCAAATCTTTCTGTCTCTTCAGAAAAGGAAAAAATTTTAAATGTGGGATATTAAGACTCCATCCTCCAAGATTTACCTTCAGTTTCAGCTTCACTATTAAATATCTTGCCAACTCTGAGTGAACTAGAAACAGTAAAACAAAATTTATAGGGCTTGCAAGCAAGTCAGAAAAGTGGTGCTTGGGTTGATTATATCCCTGGGCCCACAATTATCACAGTTCAAAACTAATTCTCCTTCCTGGAGATCACCAAAAGCATGAATGCCAGAATGATTCCTTTCCTCAGACTTTTTAAACAAGAATTAAAGAGTTCATTGTAAAGCTTTCCCCTTTAAAATACATTTACCAAGAAAGGATTAGGTGTTTGTTTCTTTCTTTTTCTTTTTTTTTTGAGAGAGAGAGTTGTAGTGAGAATCTCATGATTTCCTTGAAGAGCTTAAACAAGATTACTAGGATAAAAAAGTCATAATAAAGGAGAGGTATTTGTTGCAGATATGGTTTCCCCAGTTCCCTATGTGCTCTGGTCATACTTTTTATATAGCAAAGTGATTCATTAGCCACAATTTATATATGTGGGAACATGGCACAGAGAAGGATGAGTACCCCAGGAGGCCCTAAAGGAGGCAATGACTAATAAGTACAGTAGCATCTTGGATTTATGCTGTACTCTTTCCACAAAGAGTTCAAACACAGCCATGGGTGTTGAACTCTGTACTGTTCCCCCTAGAGCATTCTACATTTCATTCATGTTGGGTTTGGAGAAGAAAAAGTGTTGGGTCATTTCTAAGGATCACAGCTGGAGATGATCTCACTTAGCATGTTATTCTGATTTTTCAGCAATAAGTCAATTAAAAGGCATTTATTATGCACTATGAATCAGAGTAATTGAGGACCCCGGATGGAGCCAAGAGTCAAACCTAGATCACCTGTCTCTAAAGAGAGGGAGCTATAGAGGAGTAGCCCACCTACAAGGGATGATGAGGTGGGGCAGAGTGGCTGCCTTCCACTGTTTGAAAGGCAGCCATGTGGAAGGCACATTAGACATTCTGCTTGTCCAATAGGCAAAGCCAGGAGAAAACCAAGGCTGGATATTGGGAAACAAGAGGGTCATCAACATGTGGGATAAGATGTCTAAGAGGAGATGAGTTCTCTTTCATTGGGAGTTTCCAAGGAAAGGCTGGAGAAATTCTTTTCCTGTAGCTTAGAAAGGATGTTCAGATATGGGTATCAGAGATGGATTAGGCTAGTTATAAGGAGGAAGCTGAATCCTGCTCTAGGCTGAGAAGCTCATTGTTTAATATTGAGTGTATTTATGCCTTGAAATCATCAAAAATCTATAAACAAGGTTTGATTTATTGTTTTGTTAATTTTTTAGACTTAAATTGATGGAAGAAATAGTAATAATGCAGATTAAATTTGAGGTCAGTAAGGTGTAGCAGTGGGTAGAGCACTGGACCTGGCAGTCAGGAAGAGTTGAGTACAAATCCAGGCTCAGATACTGTCTAACTGTGTGACTTTGAGGAAGTCATTTAACCCTGTTTGCCTCAGTTTCCTCATCTGTCAAATGAACTGGAGAAGGAAATGGCAAACCAGTCTAGGAGCTTTGCCAAGAAAATCCCAAATGGGATTGCAAAGAGTGGACAGCAAGACTAAACTTAAAGATATGTCTTGTGTTTGGAGAGCTAGAACTGGTCATTAAAAATTTACCAGCATGCCAATGGATGCAGTTGCTGGAGTCTCTTTTGACTCCAAAATTCTATGCTTTATTGGACAAACATATGTCATTTTCAGGCAGTCCAAGTTCCATTACTTTTTCCTGGTGGAAATCTTCTCAGCCTAGACATCCCCAGTGAAGAAAAAAGGGAGACTTGTAGGGATGGACTCCACTTTCCTCACAAAGGGAGACCTCTCTCTGTTTTCCAGTCCTTTAATTTGATTCCTCTGCCATGATCCTTGCTAACAGGCAAATAGTAGCTATTGTATGAAGGTCGCTTCCAACCCTGCCCTTCTTCTCCTGCCAGACAGCTAATTAGATTATTCATTTAATTTTCTCACGTCATCTTCTGTTCTATTCTAAGAGGACCTGGAACTTGAAGATGTTTCTTCCTGAGATGGTTTGTAAAAGAAGTCAGAAGCCGAAGCTGTTGCTAGGGGCAACCTGAGCTAAGTAACCCAAATAGATGAAAGAATAGGTGGCTTCTCCTAAAGAGGTCAAAAAAGAGGGATGTAGAATGTTTAATTTTCTTTTTCTTCTTTTTCTTCTTTTAAACTTTTACCTTTCATCTTAGAATTAATACTATACATTGGTTCAAAGGCAGAAGACCAGTGAGGGCTAAGCAAGGGGAATTAAGTGACTTCATACAGCTACTAAGTGCCTGAGGTCATATTTGAACCCAGAACTGGCTCTCTGTCCACTGGACTACCTACCTGCCCTGTTCCATTTTCTTCTTAGAAAGTAGAGTGGAAGAAAGTCAGAATCTTATTGGTGGGAGAAGAAATAATGATAACTGACTTTATATGGTGACTCAAGTTTTACAAGCCACTTAACATCCATTATCTTATGGATGCTACATCCCTTTACTCATCTGCTTCTGGGAAGAAAATACATTTTTGAGCAGGAAGTTTGATATAGGTGGCGAGGTAGACATAGGTACTCTATGTATTGTATTACTGGTTTCCTTTACTGACAAGTTCTTTTGTTAATTAAATTCTATCATTTAATTTACTAGCATTTCTTCTATCCTCTTACTTCAAATATATTTGAAAACAAACAAGCAAAAAAAAAACTCTTATAAAAGATATGCTTGATCAAGCAAGATATATTCTTGTATTGGCTGTGTCCAAATATATGTCTCATTCTTCATCTTGAGTTCATCATTTCTTCGTCCTGGTAAGTTCTTAAATGTAAATACATCATTTGTTAGATGGCAGGGCTGTTGTTTCATTTTTAAACTTTATATGCTGAGTACAGAATGCCTGGAGGAAGCTAGCCTCAGACACTCATTAACTGTGTCACCCTGGGCAAGTCCCTTAGCCTCTGTTTACTTTAATCCACTGGAAAAGGAAATGACAAACTGCTCCAGGATCTTTGCCAAGAAAACACTATGCAGGGGTTTCAAAGAGTTGGATTTGACTGGACTACTGAAGAACAACACAGAATGCCTTTTGCATAGTCTGTGTCTCATGTTTGCTGAATTAATTTTGTTGAATTCTTCTTTTCTTCATTGCCCAAGGAAGATGGGGAGGGAGAAGGGAAAGATTTTTTCAAATGGAACCATGACTCTGCTGATTTAAAACCTGAAACAGTGATCTCAGTTCCTAAGAGGGTCTTGACACCAAATAGAAGTTTAGGCTAGATTTTTAAAGACTGCCATTTTAATAGGGATCTTCTGGGGATCCTAGAATCATAGTCAGGATGTTGTCTAATAATTTATCATGGCACCTGACATTTTCAGGGACGTCTGCAAGGAGGTGGGCTTCAGTTTTCATACTCTTGGGTGTTAGAGAAACTCAAGAGGGTAGCATGCCTCTAGCCAACAACCCTGGGCAAAACTAGATAAAATGAGGATTACAGGCAGGAAAATAAAAGTTTGATATAAGGGTAAAAGCAACTTTTAAAAATACTTTAAAAATCACTTTATAATAATTGGAGATATCTGAAAAAAGAAGGCAGTGGACTTCCTTTCCTGATGATCTTTTGGCAAGCCCAGACCCTCAGATGATTTGGATGTGTTTTAAAGGGAATTCCATTTTTGGTATTTATTAGACTATATATTCTTTGAGCTTCTTTCCAGCTCTGAAATTTTCTACTAAAGTAGGAGTTAAAGCTTCCAGGCAGAGCTTTATACACCCTGAGAAGAGAGGAGTATGAAGGGATATGAAGGATAGGGAGAGGGTCTTGTGTAGATATGGGCATTATAGGAACCTTATCTCAAACTGTTTTTGAGTGGGGAGAGTCATGATAGATAAAAGAGAACTAATGTGTGTTTTCAAAATATAAAAACATTGTTTGTATTTAAAATCTAATTTAAATAAGGAACAGCAAAATGAGTAGGACCAAGAGAATGTTATCTATAGCTACAGATTTAATACTCGGAAGAATGAACTATGAGTTATCTCCCAAGAATGAACTGAAAAATGGAAACATGAAATATATGATCTATATATCCAGTCTGTCTCCTGGATGGTGCCGTTTATGATGCAGGGAATGGAAGGAGGGACTGACACACTTATAAATAAATTCTATTGATAAAAAAATTAATTGAACTCATTCACTGGTGGTCTATGACAATTCTTTTGGTCAATGTTAAATTTTAAAATCCCCAAACAGAAAGGTTTATAAGGTTTCAGGGTTTGAGAGCTGCCTTCTAGTTCAAAGGCAAATGTGAATACACACAGATAGACTTTGGAAGCTGGAAGGAACCTCAGAGGCCAATGGTCCTATTCTTATCTGAAAAATATCTGCTCATATCTTGAGCCACAGTGAAGACCATGCTAGGCTTATTATCAGGAAGATTCATCTTCCTTGAGTTCAAATTTGACCTCAGAGATGTAGTAGCTGCATGATCCTTTGCAAGTCATTTAACTCTGTTTGCCTCAGTTTCCTCATCTGTAAAATAAGCTGAAGAAGGAAAAGACAAACCACTCCAGTATCATTGCCAAGAAGACCTCAAACAGAACTACAAAGAGTTGAATATGACTGAAAATGACAGAACAACAATAAATATCAGAAAAGGAGTCCTGTCTTTAATATCCCCGATATATGGCCGTCCATCTTTTGGCAGAAGACCAACAGTGGGAGGAAATCTATTATCTCTCTTCTTTTTAAACTCTTGCCTCCTATCTTAGAAGCAATACTATGTATTGGTTCCAAGGCAGAAGAGCAGTAAGGGCTAGGCAATGGAGGTGAAGTGACTTGCCCAGGGTCACACAGCTAGGAAGCATGTGAATTTAGAATGGAACCCAGGACCTCTCCAGACCTAACTGTCCCCCAGAACACATTTTTCTCTTGAGGCAGCCCGTTTCCTGCCTTGGCCCTGCTCTCATTTCTAGAAAGGCTTTCCTGGCCACAAGCTTAAATTAGTTTCTTTGTCATTCCCATGGTTTGTGCCTAGTTTTGCCATCTGGGCCAGCCAACCAGCAGTCAATGCCCCCAGACTCTGAGTCTAGACCTACTCAGGAGGGATCACTCAGTCACCAAGCCAGCATGCTGCCAACTTCAGTGTGCAAATGAAGAGCTTGAATTATTTATTCATTTTTATGGATACAGCTGCTGTGTGTTGGTAAACTGGAGAGTCGATATGATTTAATTATTTTTATCTTGCTTTAAGTGAGATTGCAGGGTTTTAATGGTGGTAGTTAAACCATGATTTTGGAGGCAAGTAAGTGGTTTATCTCTCAGGCGGTTCATAGTCTTGTGTTCTTTTTGCACGTAACTTCTTAAATTGAGTTTCAATTTGGCTCAATTCAACAAGCATTTAGTAAGCTGTGTGCTTGGCTCTGTGCAAAGACAAAAAGAAAACAGTCTCTACCATCAAGGATCTTCCCTTCTCCTGGAGTAGGGGAAACACCTTCAGAGATAAGGCAATACAAATTAAGTCAAAATATGTAAAGAATTTCAGGGAGCTGAGCATTGACAACTTGGGGAGACAGCAAGGGACTCTCAATAGGGGAGTCTTTAACCAGAGCCTTGAAGGGAAATTGGCACAAAGAGAATTCTAGGCATGGGGTCCATATGACTGGAGCAAAGGCATGAAGGTGGGAGATAGAATAACATGAACAAGAAAGAACCTAGCTGGTCAGTTTTTCTGGAACATGTATTGTATGAGAGAGAGTAACAATGAATAGGCAGTCAATTGGTATGGATGGCTTGGAGCAAGATAGTAAAGGGCTTTAAAGGACCAAAAAACTAAGAGATTTTTGTTATCTCAAAGGCAGAAGGGAGTCTTTTTGAGTAATCTTTTGAGGTAAAAGAGGATTGTGATTAGACATGCATTTTAGGGAAATTACTCTAGCAACTGAATGGAGGATGGGTCAGAGAGGAGAGAGACTGAGGGCAAGAAAGGACCAAGTAGAAGGTTATTGTGGTTGTGTAGATAAGAGGAGATGAGGGCTTGGACCAAGATGGTGGCCAGGGAGTGGAAAAAAGGGGACAAGTAGGAGAGAGGTTGTGTACATACAATAGACAAAACTTGGCAACCCATTGGATGTGGAAGCTGAATGGGGATGAAGAGGAAAGGATGGCTAAGACTGAAGGGTAACTGGAAGCATTTGTTGAATGCCAACGTATATGCATGATGCCTCAGGAAGGACACATTTCAGGAAAAGAAAGGATATTAAAAAAAAATTTTAAACCCTTACCATCCATCTTAGAATCAATACTAGGTCTTGATTCCAAGGCAGGAGAGTGATAAAGGTTAGGTAATGGGGCAGGGGATAAGTGCTGGGTCCAGGAGTCAGGAAGACTCATCTTCCTAGGTTCAAATTTGGCCTCAGATACTCTATCCAATGTGGCACCTCGCTGGCTACATATATATGTGTGTGTATGTAACCTCCCATATGTGTGTGTATATACATAGTTTCATATATATAGTTATATATAACTGTGTATATATCTGATAGAATTTTCTAACTCAATACAAATGAGAGAAATGCAAATCAAAACAACCCTGAGGTTTAACTTCACACCCAACAAATTGGCACAGATGGCAAAAGATAGAAATAGTCAAGATATCAATAAAAAATTATTTTAAAAAATCAAGCCATCATTTATCTGTGAATATGGGTTGCCTTAGGTGGTAACTCCTTCCTTCACTCATTTAGCCACCCTCTCATTGGAGGTTTCCCCTTTACTGCATACCCGGCAAGTAGGCTTCTAGCCAGGGTACTTGGTCACTTATGGATTCAATTGGATGAAGTCAACATTTTCTCCTCCGACTCAGTGGTTCTACCATTCTGTAATAACTTTGTCCAGAGGATTAAAGTTTATTTGCTCCTATTTTTCACCATGCCTAGGTACCGCAGAAGACTGCTCTGGTATAGTTCTATTTTCACAGCTAACTCACAGGGCTAAATTTCAGAGGATTATAATATGGTCATAAAAATTTGCTTCGGGCATGTTTTAGGCTGATCAGCCTAAAAGGCAATTTTTCATGCCTTTCTTTGGGACATAATGATTTTTCCATTGTGGGTTTTTTTGGGAGGTACTCCATCAGGAAAGTGAAATCATTTCCTCCTGTTTCTTTTTCTGTGCAAGAAGCCCATTGTGTCTACTTCTTGGAGATTTCTGTTTCAGTGTTTGAAACATTTTCTCCTCCACTTCAGAAATTCTCTTGCTGCTTGTTGATATTATTTCTGGAAAACCTCAGGTGAACATGGTGCATTATGATCATAAAAAGTCAGCGCTCTACCTGTAAGCTTGCAATTCATGCCAGTGAATGATGAAAGCTGGGGCATGAGTGGGCAGGTGATCTCTCAAGCAGGCAAGGGTGGATTTTTGACAAAGTACTCCATTGGCTTTCTTTCCCAAGAGTCCTGATTTTCTACTTTGTATGTGCTTTGGAAATATCTCTCTATAGACATGTCCTCTTCCCCATAGAATGTAAGTTCTTGGAGGACAAGGACTAGTTCTCTTTTGTCTTTCTATCCCTCAGTTTTTAGGATAATGCCTGGCACTCATAGTTGGTCCTCAACAAAAGATTGTTGCATGACTGGTGGAGAAGAATCTCTTGGTATTTGACCTGTACTGGCTTTTCAGAAAATTTTACATTTATTTATTTATTTATTTATTACATTAAAATATCCAGATAATGCCCTCCCTCCCTACCCATCTCCCTATTAAAGAAGGCATCATTTGACAAAAAGATATATATGTATATATAAAACTATGTCTTGCTTATTTCCATTTATCAGTCTTTTCTCTGAAAGTAGATATACACAAGTCATCCTTCAAGCAATATTTCTTTTGTTGTATAGAATGTTCTCTTGATTCTCTCGTTTCATTCTTCATAACTTCATAAAATAATGGATCTATTTTTAAAAATCTCTCACCTTCCTTTTTAGAATTAATACCGTATATTAGTTCCAAGGCAGAAGAGCAGTAAGGGCTCAGCAATTAGGGGCTAAATGACTTGCTAAGGGTCACACAGCTCAGAAGGGTCTGAGGTCAGATTTGAACCCAGGATTTCCCATCACCAGACTTGGTGCACTATCTACTGAAGCTACCTAGCTACCCTTTTTTCTGTTAATTATTCCTTATTTCTCTGTATTCATAATAACTTGTTTACACATATTTATCTGCTTATCTCTCTCATTGAATTGTGAGTTCCTCCAGGGCAGGGACTGTCTTTTGTCTCTTTTTGTATCTCCAGCACTTAGCTCAGTGCCTGGCACATGGTAGGTGCTTAGCAAATGTTTATTGACTAACTCCCTGATTCCTTGCTTTAAAAAAATCCAGTAAATTCAATCTTTTGCCTACAAAACTCTCTAGATTGTCTGCCCTTCTTTTTAAATTCTCTTCTGTTTTTCTTTGGGCAATTTTTGAACTTTTTCACTGTTCTTCCCCCCTTTATTTTTTGTATGACATTACCCTAACAACCTTGTTTCCCAATCCCCACCCTCCCCAAAAAACAGAAACAGGAAAAATACCTTGTAGCAAATAAACATAATAAAGCAAAACAGACAAATCTACATAATGATTATTTTAATGTATTTTTAAAATAACATTTTATTTTCCCCCCAATTACATGTAAAAACAATTTTTTAACATTTAGGTTTTTTTTTTTTAATTTTGAGTCCCAAATTCTCTTCTTCTCTCCCATCTTCCCTTACTTTTTCCCTTCCTTAGGTGGTAAGCAAATCTGATATAGATTTTACATGTGAAAAATGACTGTAGGGTTGTTTTTTTAAAGTATGCCTCCTTCTTCACCTTTAGTCCATCATTTCTCTGTCAGGAGATGGGAAACATGCTTCATTATGCATTCTCTGGAGACATGGGTAGTCGACATAATGATGGCAATCCTTGAGTCTTTCAAATATTTTTCTTTAAATGCTGTTGGCCATGCATATACTCCTTCTGATTTTGCATATTTCACTCTGTTTCAGTTCCCATTTCCCAGGATCCCTAGAAATCCGCTTTTTGATATTTTTTGTGGCTCAATAATAAGCATTCCCATTCCATATTTCATCAACCATTTCCCATTTTACAGAAAATCTCATAGTTTATAGTTTTTATTGTTTCTTCTTTTCTGCCCTTCTCATTCCCCTATCAGTATCAAAAAGTTTGGGGGTTTTATGTTTTTATTTTATTTCCTTTACTTACAACTCTTTATACCCTGGTATCATCCTCACTCTTAGTTCTCTCTCCCCCCATCCTTGCCTTTTTCCATATTGTGTTAAATGGGTTTCTACATTAAATTCTTTGTGTTTATGAGTGTTTTCAGTCTTTATCTGGTTCCTAGAAGAATGTAGTTCACCTGTTGCCTGCCCTCTTCCCTACTCTATGGTTACCTATTTTTTAATACCCCAAGATTATGAGAAATACCAAGTCCCACCTTCCTCCTCTTTTCTATACTAAAGTATTCGTTTCACAATCCCTTTTATTATTTCTCTTTTTTCAGCTCTCAGAACATTTCTAGGTGCTCTGTTTTCCTTATTCACCTCTCTTAATTCCCTTTGAAGACATTAGGTTCTGAAGGGACACTTGTTTCTTTTCACCCTATTAGAATGTTAGCCCTTCATCACTGTATGTCTTCTTTGAATTGTATGCATAAATATGCCTTTCAAGGTTTCTCATGACCCCTCTGCTTGTATTTCAAAGCTCCTACACAGCTTCAGTCTTTTCATCAGTCAGGCTAGCTTGAAAGTCTTCTATTCCATTCAAGGTCCACTTTTTTTCTCCTATAGGATTATACTTAGCTTTGCTGGGCAAATTACTCTTGAATTTAAGCCTCTATCTTTTGCTTTATAAAAAAACTATTGTATTCTACAATCCCCCCTTCCTTAAAATGGAGCTAGCATGAAGAGTGAGACTAGTAGAACCAAGAGGACACATATACAGTTATTCAATGAATATTTAAAGAAATTTTTGAATGTCCACCTCCAGAGAATGAACTGAAGAATAGAAACATGAAAGATATATATATACTATATATATATATATAATATATACATATTA
>NC_058130.1:24329859-24343701 GCF_016433145.1 Gracilinanus agilis | reverse complement strand
AGAGAGAGAGATATAGAGAGAGAGAGAGAGAGAGAGAGAGAGAGAGAGAGAGAGAGAGAGAGAGAGAGAGAGATCTCTTTTTGTTGAGTGATCTTTTTTATGGTATGGAGAAGGGAGGAAAGAGCTGAGATTCCTGTGGGAAAAATTCTATTATATAAATAAGTTTAAAATAAATAGAAGTTAGCCTGTTTTAGAGAATTCTGATGGTCACTTGGAACTTAAACTGCTTTTTCCTGGCTGCTTGCAGTATTTTTTTCTTTGGTGTATAAGTCCTATAATTTGGCTATGATATTCCTGGGACTTTTTCTTTTGGAGTTTCTCTCAGGAGGTGATCATTGCATTCTTTTTTCTTTTCACGTTAGCCTTCAGTTCTAATGCATTTGGACAGTTTTCATTTGTGATTTCTTGAAATGGTGTCAAGTTCTTTTTTTTTAATCATAGTTTTCAGAGAATCCAATGTTTCTTAAATTATATATTGACCTATTCTTCAGGTGAGGTTTTATTTATTTATTTTTGGGTAGGGTGGGGAATAACAGATACATCACCTTTTCTTCAATTTTTAAAATCTTTTTGTTGTTTTCAAATATTTCTTTCTATTTCTTGTAGTCATTAGTTTCTGTTTGGTCTATTGTAATTTTCATGGATCCTATTATTTGGTTAAGTTATCCCATTTTCTCTTTATATGGTTCTCAATCCCTTCCTCTACTAGACCTTTTATTTAATTTTTGAAAATCTTTTGATTCACTTTTTCTAGTTATTCATGCAGCTTTTATGAAAAATCCATCTACCACCCTACCCCTTTGAGATACTGTTTGCAGTAGAATTTCTGTCATTCAGGTTGGATTTTTTTGGTAATTTTTATATCTATAATAATTCATTTTAAAATATATATTCATATATATTGCTTTTACAATTATTTTTCTCCCTCCTATTTCTCCCTATCCACTGAAAAAATGTAAAAAAGAAATAAAGAGAAAGAGAGAAATAGAGGGAGAGAGGGAAAGAAAGAAAGATTGAGAAAAAGAAGGGAAGGGAAGAAGAGAAAAGGAAGAAGGAAGGAAAGAATGAAAGGAAAGAAAGAAGAAAAGGAAGGAGGAAAGGAGGATAGAAGGAAGGAGTGAGAAAGGGAGGGAGGAGAAGAAAAGAAAGAAAGAATCCTTATTTCAAATAAGCATAGTAATTCCTTTGGAGTTTGAATATCTCCAGATCTATGATACACACTCTCAAATTGCCCACATCCACAAATGTGCATTTCACTTTGCCCACTATCTCTCTATCATGAAAGGGGAGGCATGTTTCAATATGAGCCCTCTGGAATTATGGTTTATCATCACAGAGACCAGAGGTTTTATGTCTTTCAGAATTGTTAGTTTTTGACAATATTGACTTTATAGTATAAATTGAGTATCTTCAAAGCTTTGGTTCATGGAATGGATCTTTGTGCTTTGGCTGGACTCCATACCTTTATATGCTTTGGGGCAGGGTAGCTTACTTTGTTGAACCTTAACTTTGGGTCATCAGGTTTTCTTTGGTGACTTCCATCTCCTGGACGTGAATCCATGTTAAAAACACTAGTAGATCGTGATTGAATACTACCATGCTATAAGAAATGGCCAGCAGGTTAACTTTTAGAAATATGGAAAGTCCTACAAGAAATTTTAAAGATTGAAATGAGCAGAACCAGGAGAATATATATATATATGTATATATATATATATATATAATTTTTGAAGAATGACTTGTTGATGTCCACTTGTGGAGAAAGAACTTATAAATGGAAATAATCAAGATATAGTTTTATATAAACATATATCTTTTTTGTCAAATGGTGCTTTCTTTAATGCAGTGAGGGTAAGGAGAGAGGGAAGATACCTGGGAATTCTAATGTAACAAATAAATCAATTTAAAAATAATTTTTAAAAAATACGTAGATTTTAGACCTCTCTGAAGTTTTGAGGTTCAGAGTGCTTAGTCTTCAAAATACTCTGTGATGTGTCAGGATAGAGTACTCAGTCCCTTCGCTCTTCTTGGCCTGGGTTGTTCCATTGTGACTGAGGCAATCCCCATAGATAACTCCTGCTCCTGTCTGCTTCCAAAGTCCATACTGTGCATTTCTAACCACTTCTTGGGTAAGCTGTGAGCCATCCACTTCTGCTGCCACTAGATTAAAGGTCTTGCCAGCTACAGATGTCTTTGGCCTTTCTTGGGTGGCTTTCTGGAGGTCTTCTTACCTGTTTGCCCACTTAGCTTTTCTGGAGGACCCTCTTTCCTATTGCCCACGTGCATCTAGATGACTGTTCGGTTCTGGGACGGAAGAAGTCACTGGCTGTTGTCTCTCATTGGATTTCCTGATCGTTATTTGATCTGATGCTATTTTTAGGTTTCTCTGGCCTAGATGAATCCGAGCTGTGTTACCTGCTTCCAAGCAGGAAGTTATATTGGAAGGAAATCTAGCATCAAATTACTTTTGAATTTTCTCTCTGTGTATGTGTGCTTAATGACTTTTGTTTTTTATATCACTTTCATTTCTGAATATATTCCCTTCCCTACAATAGAAATGATACTTCTAAGATTTTTTAAAATTGGTTCATCAAATCCAGCTTATACCTTGACCATATCTGACAAGCAAAAAGTTTATGTCCATTTCAACAAAAGGACACATGTCCATTCCCTTATCCTTTAAGCTTGGTTGTTATAATTGCATAGCGTTCAGTTAAAAAAAAAAAGTTCTGTTTATTTCTTTTGTCAATTTTCCTGAGTCTCCTTATTTCACTCTATCTCAGTTCTATAAGATTAAAAAAAAAGAAAACTCTTATCTTCTTTTTTGGTAACAATTCTAAGACAGAAGAGCTGCACAAGCTAGGCAATTTGGGTTAAATGACTTGCCCAGGGTCACATAGCTAGGAAATGTCTGAGCCTAGATTTGAACCTACCAAGTCCCAATGCCAGACCTGATATTCTATCCACTGTGTTACCTAGCTGCCCCCCGTATAAGACTTCTCATGTCATTCCAGATGACTAATTTTTATAATTCCTTGTGACATAATTATATTTCCTTATTTTTATGTGTCATTTCTTTAATCATCCCCCAACTGATAAATGCTTATTTTGGTTCTAATTTTTTGTCCCCACAAGAAGTGCTGTGAATATTTTAACATGTGTAATGTTTTGGAATTTGACCTCTTTGGCATATCTCTGCCTCAAAGGCTATGAACACACCCTTTGTTACTTTTTTATCATAATTCCAAATAATATTTAATACTATTACACTATTTCATAGCTCCACTAATAGCATTCCCCTCTTCTCATAGCCCCTCTAACATTTATTATTGCATATATTTATTATCCTTGTTCATCTTTGCTAATTTTCTCCCTATGAAATTAAACCTCCAAGGTGACATTTTTGGCATTTTCAGTGATTTGTAACATTTTTCCCATATAGTTAATTGTTTATGGTAATTCTAAGGACTATTTGTTATTTTCACATATCTTTTGGGGAATGACTATTGGCCTTTTCTATTCGTGTTAATTTTTTTTTCTATCTTGGAACCACAAACTTATCAGAGATATTTAATATTTCTCCCGCTTCTGTCACCATTTCCTTCTTTATCTTACCTACAGTATTTTTAGTCATTCAAAAGCTTTCAATGACCTGAAACCTTTTAAGATTGCCCCAATCACTTCTTTGATTAAGTATTCTCTCTTTTACATAGTTGTGAAATGTGCCTGATCATAATCTCTTCTGCTATTTTTAACCTGTTATATTCAGTTCATGTATCCATTTTGAGTTTTTTGGAAGGTACATGATTTAGGGTATTGTTCTAAACCTGATCAGTGCCAGACAACTTTCTGGTTTTCCCAGTGGTTCCTGTGAAATGGGGAAGACTCCCCCAAGTAGTATGTTTTGGGGTCTTTTGAACACTAGATTATTGAGTTTCATTATTTCTGATTCTCTTTTGCCCAGTCCATTCCACTGATCTACATTGTTCATTTTTAGCCAATCTCAAATGGTTTTCATGATTAGTGCTTTGTAATGTAGCTTGAGGGCTGAAAATACTGGTTTCTCTTCATTCCTACTATTTAAAAAATATATTTCCATTGATATTCTAGATCTTGCATCCTTTAAATGAAATGTGTTATTATTTCTTCAAACTTTATAAAGAATTCCTTGGTAGTTTGATTACTAAAGAATTAAATTTGTAAACCAATTTAGTTAGATTTGTCATTTTTATTATATTGTCATGCCTCAACCATGAACAAAATGAATATTATTCTAAATGATTGGTCATTATTTAAGGAGAGATTTGTAACTGTATTTATATAATTCTTTGTAGATTGATTTTCAGAAATCTTATGAATTTATTATTTTAGGGTTATTTTAAATAGTTTCAATTTTTATTGTTTCCTGTTGTATTTTGTCATTCATAGGATCATAGATTTAGATCTGGAAGGGACCTCTAGTATAATCACTTCATTTTGCAGCTAAGGAAACTGAGCCCCAGGAGGTTGTGTCTTGTCCAAGGTCACCCTAACAAGCATCAGAGGTATAAGAAGTACATAAATGTGTATGAATAATTGCCCCTCATAAGCTTACTGAGGGCAGGCATTGTTTTCATCTTTTGTTTTTGCATCCCAGCCTCCCAACCCCAATGCTCCATAGCTCCTGCCAATGGTAATAAGTAATATTTATCTATTTAAATGTTATCTTATGTCTTAGAATAAATACTAAGCATTGGCTCCAAGGCAGAAGAGCAGTAAGGGCTAGGCAATGGGGGTTAGGTGACTTATTTGGGTCACACAGCTAGGAATGTCTGATTTTTGAACCCAGGATCTCCCATCTCCAGACCTGGTGCTCTATCCACTGAGTCGCCTTAGCAGCCCCTCATAAATAGCTGATTTGAAGTACATTGAATTATGGATTTTAGTCCCTCAAAAAGAGATTTTTGGTCCAGGTTCCACCAGGTATAAGCTGGCTAAGAATGAAGTATGGCAGATATCCAGTGACTCTGGGCAAGGTAGATAATTTCTCCTTATATAGTCATCTGAATTTCTGCTGTAACTGCCTTAATTCTTCATTCCATCTCCTGGAAAAACCTGCCCTTAACATGAGTAAATAGAAAGCAAGCCAGCCTCCAGAGTCAAAATGGATTCAAACCTCTGACACATACTGACTTGGGGACCAAACCTGGACACATCATTTAGTATCTCAATGCTTTTGGCCACTGGCGCTTTCGCTTACTGAATTCTGATCTGATCTGTGTTGGCAAAGGGGTGTCATCCTTGGAAGTTTCCTTAAGGCACTCTCAAACCGGTAAAAAACAAAACAAAACAAAACAAAACAAAAAAAAACATTATGAGGGCAGGGGGAGTGAATACAATGTGGTCACATCCCGAGACAAGAGGTCTTGGGTTCAAATTTGACTTCAGACATTTCCTAGCTTGTGGGACCCCAGACAAGTCATTTAAACTCCCTTTGCCCAACCATTACTTCTCTTCTGATTTAGAATCAATATTGGCTTAAAAAACAAAAACAATGGGGGCAGCTGGGTAGCTCAGTGGATTGAGAGCCAGACCTAGAGATGGGAGGTCCTAGGTTCAAATCTGGCCTCAGACACTTCCCAGCTGTGTGACCCTGGGCAAGTCACTTGACCCCCATTGCTCACCCTTACCACTCTTCTGCCTTGGAGCCAATACACAGTATTGACTCTAAGATGGAAGGTGAGGGTTTAAAAAAAAGCAAAAAAAAAATTCTGGAACCTTAGCATAGTTCCATAATATCTTCCTATTACCTCCATGCATTCATTCATTCATTCCATGTCTTTCCTCAATGCCTCTCTGACAATAATGAATCATTTTTTACTCGTTAGATAAAGAAATGAAATTGATTAAGGAGGATTTTAGCATCACCCTTGATGGCTCCACTTGCACAGGGTGAGATGAGTGGCTGACGTTACTGAGTTGTTAGGTTTAGATGTGGAAAAGTGCTAGAAATTGTAGGAATTGACTTCTGGCAATGAAGCAATTTTCGAAATGTCAGAACATATCATACGATCCTAGTAAATGTCCTTTTTTTATTGTTTGTTTGCTTGCTGAGAAATCCCCAAAGTTGTGGCCAGCCTAGAATACGGGATGCAAAGGAAATGAAGCAGGTTAGTACATATTCTAACACCACGGCTGAACCATAAGAATAATAATATACAGTATGAAAAGTCAGAAAAATAGACGATCTGGGCTCAAATTCTAAATCTGACACCCACAACCTCATTGATCTTAGGTAAATTATTGATTCTTTTCAAGTCTTGGGTTCCTTTGGTCACACAGGTGATTGGAGATGGGAGGTCTTGGGTTCAAATTTGACCTCAGGCATTTCCTAACTGTATGACTGTGGGGAAGTCACTTAACCCCCATTGGGTAGCCCTTATCAATCAATCCTTTGTCTTGGAACAGATATTGATTCTAGGAAAGAAGGTAAGGGTTTTAACATCTTTGAGTAACTATATTGATTCCAGGACCCAGAGATAAATGATTCATTACTAAATGCCTTTGATATGTATAGTTTAAATGCTTATTAACTTTTGTTGCATAGAGGAGAAAAAGCAAAGCCCCTGAGGCATGATGGGTTGGAAAGCAGAGGAAAGAATTCTTCTGGGTAGAAAATTCTCTAATCTTCAAATGTCTACACATCAGCATAGTCTCTGTGAGTGTTTACTTAGGAATTCAGTAAATCTCTCTTTTTATAGTTTTATTGATGTTTTTTGAGTTTTAAAACAGCATCATTTCCAGATAGATCACCTCCCCTTTAACTCTTGACTGTCACAGGGGAAAAATATCAAAAAATAATGCAAGACCAGCTGATAGACTCTATATGAAAATATTTATAACATTTCTAATTTCTCATCCTCCCTGTGTCTTTGGAGAAGAAAGATGTATCTTCTTTATCTGTTAACTAAGATCAGAACTGTTCATTGCCATTAACATGAGTTTAGCTTATCTTAAATGTTGTTTTAGCTTATGTTATTGTAAACACCATGTATCTAGCTCTCCTGGTCCTGCCTGCTCACTATGTACCACTTCATGCGAGGCTTTCCATGTTTTTTTGAATTCATCATATTTGTCCTATCTGGTGGGGCAACAATATTTTAATTAATCTGTCATAACATCTAATAATTAAAATTTTTGAAATGCTTTTAAGTTAAATTTTATCTTCATTACAATATTATAAGACTGGAGCCATTATTTACTTTTTTAATATAGTAAGTTTAAAGTTCTTTGTTCATTTTTTACACGTTAAAAAAACCCTTACCTTCTGCCTTAGAATCAATACTCTATATTGATTTCAAGGCAGAAGAGTGGCAAGTGCTAGGTGATGGGGGTTAAATGACTTGTCCAGGGTCATACTACTAAAAAGTGTCTGAGGCCAAATTTGAACCCAAGGCCTTCCATCTCTAGCTGGCTCCTGGCTACTGTGCCCCCCAATTTTATTTTTTAAATATTTTAACCTGGTTACATGTAAAATATTCTTTACCATTCATTTTTTTAAATTGAGTTCCAAATTCTCTCTCTTCTTCCCACCCTTTCTCTCCCTCCCACTCCTTTCCCCTCGATGAGATACTTGTACAATAATGTAAAACATTTTTTCCATGCTAGGCATTTTGTGGAAGAGATCTTAAACAAAATAAAAGAAGAAAATGAAATGTAGTACGTTTTGGTCTGCATTCAGACTCCATCAGTTCTTTCTCTGAAGGCAGATGGTATCTTTCATCATGCTTCTCTGGGATTGTCTTGGATCAGTTCATTGCTGAGAATAACTAGCTTATTCACAGTTTGTCAAAAAGTATTGCTATTGTTGTGTACATTGTTCTGATTCTTCTCACTGCACTTTGCATCAGTTCATGTGAACCTTTTCAGGTTTTTCCGAAATCATCCAGCTCATCATTTCTTTTCTTTTTTTATTTAGAATATTTTCCCATGGTTACATGATTCATGATCCCCCCCTTTTTTCCTTCCCTCTCTTGAAGCAGCTCATCATTTCTTATAGCAGAATAATATTCCATTATAATCATATGCTACCACTTGTTCAGTCATTCCCCAGTTGATGGACATCCCCTCAGTTTCCAGTTCTTTGCCACCACAAAGAGAATGTTATAAATATTTTTATACAAGTAGGTCTTCTCTCCTTATCTTTGATCTGTTTGGGAAACAGACCTAATAGTGTTATTGTTACATCAAAGGCTATGCACAATTTTAGAGCCCTTTGAGCATCGTTGATTGGAACCATTATTATACCCATATTTCAAAGGAGGAAACAGATTCATAAAGATTAAATGCTCAGGGTTGCACAGTGGTAACAGCTGAGACAGAACCTGACCTGCTCTCCTCCTTGCTTTGAGTCCTTACTCTAAAATAGCATCTCTATCCTCTCTACCAGTCTCTGCCTCTCAATCTCTATATCATAATTTGTCCAGCTCTCTCCCTATCTCTATTCCCTTGCTACTCTTACATTTTTTTGCTACTGTAAGAAGTGCTACAAATCTATTTTCTATTATAAATGCCGTAGTAGAATACCGCTAGTAGTTTGGTGAACTGTGGACTCCCCTGAGCTCAGTCTCACCTCTCTATAAACTCAGCCCATCTCACAATTTAGAGGGGAAGTCTTTAAAAGAAGCTCTGCCCCTTTGCCTAAGGACAGCAATCATTTTGTCTGATGGGGAGGCACCAACGTTGGCCTGGATAAAGAGGAAGATGTACAGGGTTCTGAATTCCATCAAAAGTCCTCACTGCCTTCCTAGCGGTCCTTGGAAACTACCAAACAGATTGAAAAGTGAGAAAGGATGGAGTTGAAATAGAAGCTTTGTCTAATTTTTAAGGACGTGGTATTGTTTCTGGCAGAGAAGAGAAGCTGAAATGCTTGTTGAATGGGTACTTTGGCAAATATGAGGTAAAACACTCATTATTTAGCCTGATTAACAGCATGGGTTGTTGTTCAGTTGCTTTTCAGTCATGACATTTCATGACTCTGCTTAGGCTTTTCTTGGCAAAGATACCAGAGTGGTTTGCCAGTTCTTCTCCAGCTCATTTTATGATGAGGACACTGAGACAAATAAGATTAAGTGACTTGTCCAGGATCACACAGCTAGTAAGTGTCTGAAGCCAAATTTGAACTCAGGAAGATGAGTCTTTCTAATTGCAGATCTGGGACTTTACATCTTTAACAGTGTGGGTACAGGATGGTATAATTGTTGGCAGGGTGGCAGGATCTCATGTGATCCTCCCAATGATATTGCAAGGTGGATGTTATTATTACCAGAGCTTTTGGGGGGCTCACAAGCCAAGCATGCCTACCCCCCCCTTTTATGGATCAAGAAACAGGCCAAGAAAGATTAAGTAACTTGTTCCCTGCCATACAGATGGTGAGTGGTGATGATGGAATGAAAACCCTCTAAAGCTGAAGGCAGAACTCTTTCCTCTACAGCCCCCTCCCCCTGTGACACTTCACTGCCATAGTCTAAGAAAGATGTATAAAGCTGGGGAGTATCTCTACGGAGCCAGCCAGGAGGGTGCCATTGGAGGTTAATAATGTTATTGCTTGATCAAAGGCTATACACAATTTTAGAGCCCTTTGAGCATCGTTGATTGGAACCATTATTATACCCATATTCCAAAGGAGAAAACTGAGGAAAACTTCAGGTTATGCCGTTGGAGGACCAGTTAGAGGAACTAAGTATATGTGTTCTGGAAGAAAGAAGACTTGGAGGTCCCATGATTGTTGGTTTGGAATATCCGTCATGTGTAGGTGAATTAGATTTATTCTGTGGCTTCAGAGGCTAAAACCTGAAACAGTGAGTGGATGTTGCAAGGAAACCAATTCAAACTTCATGTTGGGGCAAGGGGGAAGTGGAGGGAGATAGACAAACCATCTGCCAGAGCAATTATAGAGGTCCACTCTAGAGGAGAAAAGGGAAGGGAGGAGGGAGGGAAGAAACATTTATGTGCTAGGCACCCTGCTGTTCTTTTATAAGTGCTATCTCAATTAAGCTTTGTGATGATCATGGGAAGTAGGTGCCATTATTATTCCCATTTTACAGTTGAGGAAACTGAGGCAGACAGAGGTTGAGTGACATACCTAGAATCACATAGCTACTAAGCATATGCGTCTGAGTTTGAACTCAGATCTTTTTTGACCCTAAGTCCTGGCGTTCTATCCAGTGTGCCAACTGGCTGACCAAGTTTCTTTCAGGTAAGCTGTTATCGGGAAGAAGTATTGGACATGTTCCGCTTTTCCCTATGAGGCAAAACCAGCAGCAAATGGGGATGGGCTTTACATACTTTGTAATTCTTAGTTATGCCAAAGTGGGATGGACCATCTCAGGAGGGAATGGGCTCCCCCTCAGTGAAAGCCTTCAAACTAATACCAGATAACCATTTGTAGTTCAGAGTAGGGTGCAGAGGGGGATTCTTGGTCAGGTTTGGGCTTTTACAGTCGAGCCCAGTTCTAAAATTCTGTGATTCACCATTTTTCTGAAATCCCTGACATCTAGTGAAAGGGGTCTTAGCAAGCTCAGCAAAAGATTATCCCAGGAAGTAATTAGACAGAGGTAAGAATACAGGATCAGATATGGTGCCGAGCTGGAAGCTTTTACTATTTCATGTCAGTGAGCTCCATTTCCCTTGCTAGTGTTAACTCTTTGAGAGCAGCGATTGTTTTGTCTCATTTTGAATTCTCTACAATGCTGTGCACACAGTAGGCTCAGTGAGTGGGCAGCATCCGAGAAAACAATGTCAAGGAGAAGACCAGAATTTGTTCATCCCACATTTGGGTACCTTTCACTAGTCGAAATTCTATTTAGTTATAATAACAAAGTCCTTAAAATAGAGGAGACCTTTGAGGGAGTGGAATACTGTAGTGGTTAACAGAAATAATGACACCTTCCTCCTTACAGTAAATGCCCAATTAGAATAAAAATAATGCAGCAGAGCCAGGGCATATTGACTCCTAATGAAGCCATCATCCACTATCTTGTCCCAGGTCAGTCCTGCTCTATGTGAAATGAGCTGTATATCGTGGGCTGGGTGTGTATCACCACCAGATGCTGAGCCCACTAAGCCAGCAGGGAATGCAGAATGAGTTTGATTAAGGCGATTGTGCTGGGCTACAAACGGTATTCGATTTTCTGAAAAGGGTCTCATTTGAACGGCATTCTCTTTCTCTGAGTTGACAGCAGTGGGCTAGAGGGTGAGAGCTATGCTTTCTGGAGAAAGCTTGAGAAAGACCATCTGAATGTGGTGGGTGTGGGGATGAGCATGAAGGAAGAGTGACCTTGACATTCCTCACTTACCGGAACTGATCATTTTCATTACCTTCTGATTATATCTTTGTCTTTGCCACTTCAGGTATGAATATTAGTTATTTCTCAGTGTTTCTGATTTTTCTCTCTACTTTAATCATCTGCATATACTGCTGGGATGGTGTTTAGTGTCCCATTCTTCTCTTCAGAGTAGAGAGCAGGGTTCAAGGAGTATATCACTCAAAGAATCATAGATTCATCTCTTTCAGTCAGTGTATGAAATAATTGTTCTTTTCTTGAGTACTGCATGAAAAGCCCTTCTCATCTCTACCCTCCCCTTAACTGGCTTAGCACTCTCTTGTTCCTTAATTTTGCCTCTATTTATTTATCGTTGTTTATAGGATCCTGGAAGGGATCCTGATAGGTCTTTTAGTACAACCCTGCTCACTTGGCAGGTAAGGAAAGCAAGACCTAAAGAAGAGGTTAAAGAACAGGGTGGGCAGCCAGGTGGCACAACAGAGAGATTGCTGAGTCTGAGGTTAGGAAAGCTTGTCTTTCCGAGTTCAAATCTGGCCCCAGATGCTTCCCAGCTATGTGACTTCAGGCAAGTCACTTAATCCTGTTAGCCTCAGTTTCCTCATCTGTAAAATGAGCTAGAGAAAGAAATGGAAAACTACTTCCTTCTGCTTCTTTGGTTATTTTGTTTGTGTTAGAATAAATTGTATCTTATTCATTTATTAATTTATCTGTTCATCTACCTTTCTATCTATGTATCTGTCGATCTATCTATCAATCTATCTGTCTGTCTATCTATCTATCTATCTATCTATCTATCTATCTATCTATCTATCTATCTATATCTATCCATCTTTCTGTCTGCCTTTTTGTTTTATTTAACCCAAAGTGCTAGATTTAGGAAAGTTCTGTTACTGAGAGTCTGATTTAATAGATAAGTCCTTGGCAGCGAGCTTCAGTGACTTGCCCCAAATCATACAGCTAGTATCAGAGAAAGGATATGAATCTAAGTCCTCTTGGTTCTAAACCTACTGTTACACCAGACAGCTTTAGTGCTTCAGTCACATTAATTGCACAGTAAATGTTTGTGTTTTATTATATTTTATTGTATTATCAATGCATATAACACTGCGTATATGCATATGTACGTATATAATTCTCCAGAATTGTTGATCCAACTCATTCTCAACTACTTCCACATCACAGAATCCAAATAGGAGGAATGAAGTACTGCATATGGAAAGGCACAAAGACAAACAATTATTGATCTGCTTAATAAATGATAAATGCTCTAAGCATATGAATAGGCAATTAGTTCTCTTATCTATAGCCATATGAAAAAATGCTCCAAATTACTGCTAATTGAACCAATGCAAATTAAGCAGTTTATTATACCCACCAAATTGGTAAAGATGCCAAAAATGGAAAATGATAAATGGTGGAGGGGCTGTGGGGAAGTAGGCATATTGATGCATTGTTGGTATATCTGTGTGAATGTGTCCCACCATTCTGGAAAACAATTTAGAATTATGTATAGAATTGCTAAACAGCATGTGATCTTTGACCCAACCATGCCAGTGTTGGGCTTGTACCCCAAAGGGATCAAAGAAAGAGGAAAAATTGCTACATACATGTAGATAAGACTATTATGTGCTAACAGAAAACTCAAAACTAGAAAAACATATCCATTCATTGAGGAATGGCTTATTAAGTTGTGCCATCTGAATATGATAGAGTACTGTTTATTGTTCTGAAAGAAATGAGGAAATAGATAATTCAAAAAGACAAAAACGTATATTAACTGGTGATGCCAAGTGAAGTGAGAACAGAACAATTTATACTCTAACATCAGTATTATAAAAATGAGCAATCATGAGCACTAATAAACCGATGAAGAGTGAAATGAATATAACCAGGAGAAAAATTTACACAGTGACAACGATGTAAAAAGAACTTTGAAAGCTGTAAAAACTATAATCAATAAAATGACCGTTCATGTCTCGAGGACCATCTCCTGGCAGAGAGGTGATAGATTTATATTGCAGAGTGAGAAATACATGCATAAGTCTGTGTATAATTCTAAAGATATATTTGTATACACTCAATGAGAACCTTTGTTTGATTGGACATTAAATATTTGTTATGAGGAATATGTTTTCCTTCATTTTCTTTTTTCATTGGGGGTGGTGTGGGAGGGAGAAAAATAGATTTTTGTTAATTAAAAAAAGACTATTTCAAAAATAGAAAGGTGAGAGTGCCACAGTTGTGAAATGTTGAATTTGATGATGTTACTGTATTATTAGTTTTACTATTTAGTCTTTCTTTTGGCTTGTATTTGAAACCTCTAGCACTTAGCCTGATGCTTTGCATATAGTACATTCTTAATTCAATTCTTCCCTTTCCCCTTCCTTCTTTCCTTCTTACCTTCCTTTCTTCCTTCATTCCTCCCTCTCTCCCTTCCTTTCTTCCTTCTTTCCTTTCTTCCTTCCTTTCTTCCTTCTTTCCTTTCTTCCTTCTTTCCTTCCTTCCTTTCTTCCTTCCT
>NC_058130.1:24312812-24325747 GCF_016433145.1 Gracilinanus agilis | reverse complement strand
ATTACAAATGATCTCCAAAGCAGAAAGAAAACACCTAAATTTTCCTGAGCTCGGTGTGTTTATCCTGTGGTCTCAATGGTAACAACAAATGTGACCTAAAAATCCAGTGGTAGAACCTGCCACTCATCATTGGTCTCTCATGTTGAGAGAGACTGATACGTCTGACCCTCCCTGAAGGGTTATTTTCAGATTTGTTAATATGTAGATTCTTAGGTATGAACTAAAGAAATTCATTTAATAGAAACTTAAGTCAATCAAGGAAAAAAAAACAGGCATGAAGAAAAATATCCTCGTTAATACCATTTTTCCCTCCTGGCACTTCCCTCCCTGATGGAAGAAAAATATTGAGAAGAGAATGATCAGTGACTTGCTCATTTGGGGGGCACATGGCATATTAAGGGTGCTAGTGTGGAACAGAGTATTTTATTTTACGTATCACATTTCTCATTCATCAAAGCTTTGTCATCCTGTGGGGCTCATTAAGAGAACCATGCTGAAATGGATTTAAATGGTGGCTGATGGTAAAATCAAATGCATAAAGCAGCCATTTTTTTTATAATGACAGAAAATTGTCCCCGTGGCCTTTGCTCTCAGCTACTTTTATTAAGCCAAGACAAGCCAACTAGTATTAATTAAACATCTGCCATGTGCCAGGAATGGTGCTAAGTATGGGGGGAAACAAAGGAAGATAAAGCAGTTCCTGCCTTCAAGGAGCTTACTTAATAAGGGAGATGGCATATGAAAAACTATATAAGACATGATATAAGGATAAAATTAGATGATTTTTTAATAAAGCACATGACAAACTTTATAAGAACTATAGGAGACTATTTTTTATTATTATCTATATTATAGATATAATATATTTATATATAGATATAATAAATATATTATTATCACAGATTATTAGGATTTAGACCAGAAAACTAGAGAGCATCTTAGAGAGAAAGCACAAGCAGGAGGGAATACTGAGATAGGCTTCTAACCGAAGGTGGGATTTTAGCTGAGACTTGAAGGAAGCCAGGAAATCCATTTAATCAAGTGGCTTTTAAGGCAAGATTGGCATCTCCCTGATTGAGAATAGATGGGATATTGTCCTTTGGGGCTTGATATCTGCCCCTCCAGGGAAGTATACCAAGGGATGGTTACCTTCCTGTTGATTAATCTGCATAGTTGTGGAACAAATGGTCCCTGAAGACAAGATCTCTTTAGGTCTTTCCCAAGCCCCTGGCTCAGTACCAGACACACAGTGGGTCTTTAGCAAAGCTTTTTGTATTGAATTGTGCTCTTGCAAGTATGTGGGAAGCTCAGAACCTGATAGGCTCTAGCTGCTACTGCATAGGGTTGATTTGGTTCCATTTAAATAATTAAATCAAGGCAGTGGGGCATAGAGAGGAGGGAGCTACTTTTAGAGCCAATGAGTGCCACCTTTGGTACATGGCTGTGGGATGGGAAAACAAGATGACTTCTCAGTGCCCTGGGCAACCTTGTAGAGAAGGTGGCAAGCTTCCTTGGCAGAGGGAGCTCTTTCAATCAGGAGCCCACTATTTTAGTCAAATCACTGGTTTAGTAACCTTCCATCATGATGTAGCCCTTGCTATGGCAGTCCTCTGGGCAGTAGATACCTGTTGAACACACAGATTTCCAGATCCTTAGATGCCTTAGAACAGTGATTCCCAAAGTGGGTGCCACCACCCCCTGGTGGGTGGTGCAGCGATCTGGGGGTGGGGGAGAGGCCGGTGATGGCCATCGGTGCATTTATCTTTCCTATTAATTGCTATTAAAATTTTTTAAAAATTAATTTCCAGGGACACTAAGTAATATTTTTTCTGGAAAGGGGGCAGCGGGCCAAAAAAGTTTGGGAACCCCTGCCCTGCCCTAGAGAGGTGGAAGGAAGTGAAGGGCTGTTTAGCACTCATGAGAGGGGAGAGGACTACATGAAAGGGCATTTGCCAAGGGTCCTGCTGATTTCGCACTCCCTGGTGGCCCCTTTAAAAGGTTACGCACAATGCTTTTACATTTGCTTTTTCTGATGAACTTATCCCTTGGGGTGCTTCACAGAGAGAAGGAAGAAAGGAAAAGTCGGATAATTTGAGTGTATATGTGAGTGTGTGAACAGGGTGGTTAGGGGACATTTTCTAGGGCTAGAAAATAGCTAATTAGATTGGGTGCATCTTCTGCAAGGGCAGGAATTGAGTTCCACTTCCCCATTTTGACCTTAAGAAAGATAGTTTGGGGGACGTCTTGGTGCCTCAGTGGATTGAGAGCCAAGCCTAGAGACGAGAGGTCAAATCTGGACTCAGACACTTCCTAGCTGAATGACCCTGGATAAGTCACTTAAACCCCCATTGCTTTGTCCATACTGCTCTTCTTCATTGGAACCAATAGACCTTCTAAGTATTGATTCTATTGTATTGATTCTAAGATGGAAGGTAAGGTTTTAAAAAAAAGAAGCTGCTATCTAAGCTGATAAACTGAATTCTTTGAGTGGTACATTGATGAAGGAAGGAAATCGAGATCCAAAGGGAAAAGTGTACAAACCAAGAGAATTAGGATTAAATTTTTGAATGTCTCCTTTTCCCTAGAAGTTAAGAGTGGATCCTAAGGGTGCAGGAGATGGGGAGGGATTTTTTTGTGTATGATTGTTATGAGTTGGTAGCTCAGGGCTAGAATAGCTCCATGAATTCACACATGCTCATTGAATGAACTTGTCTAGTTCAAGATGGTGGCTAGGGATGCTCTTTTGTTACCCTAACAACCAGCTGCTCAGAGTTAAACCCTGTAGAACTGATAGAAATGCTGCTTCCTGGGACCCAGACTTCAGGAGAAGTATTTCAATCACAATTGACATTTAGGCTCCAGAACTTCATTAGTTAATTAATCAAACTCTCTGTTATTGTCCCCATCCTCCCATTAATTAATCTATCCCATTGGGGCTCACCCAACATGATGGGAACTTTCTTTTCCTATTTAAAAAAAAACAAAACAAAAAACTTTACCTTCTGTCTTAGAATAAATTTATGTATTGGTTCCAAGAGAGAATCGTGGTAAGGGCTGGGCAATGGAGGTTAAGTGACAATAGAGACCTGGCTTAATCTCAGTTGTGCAACCATGAACAAGTCACTTAACCAGATTTCCTCATCTGTAAAATGGGGATAATAGCTGAGGTGCCTATTTCGTAGGGCTGTTGTGAGAATAAATGAGCTGATGTGAGGCATTCTGCAAATTTTAAAGCATTAAGTTGGTGCAGCTAGGAGGCACAGAAGATAAAACATCAGACATGGAGTTAGGAGTTCAAATTTGGCCTCAGACACTTATTACCTGAGTGACCCTGGGCAAGTCACTTAACCCTGTTTGCCTCAGTTTCCTCGTCTGTAAAATGAGCTGGAGAAGGAAATGGCAAACCACTTCAATTTCTTTGCCAGGAAAACCCCAAAATGGGGTCATGGAGAGTCAGAAACAACTCAACAACAAAATGCAAGTTTTAGCATTTTCCTTTCATAATGCCTAATATTTACCTGACTTTTAAAATGACAAACTTTGGACTATAATTTTGTAAAGTCTGCAGGTCTGCCTTTCCCTGCCACCCTTCATGAATTTTGAGGGGAAGAAAAGAAACCTAAATAGAAGGTAAAAGGCTCTCCCTCTTGGGGGAAAAAAAGGCTGTTATTATTTTAAAAAATAAATTTTCACTTTTTCTTTCTTTCTTGGTTTTTGGAAAAACTATCTCCCCTCTCACCCCACCTCAAAATTTTTCTTTCTAAATATCTACCTTTCTGGAAGTCATGATTGACTATTTGGGGATCTTGACAAAATCATGTAATTTTAGCTATGCAGTATACTCTCAGCATGGAAACTCTCTCTATTGATTCAGAATAATATATGGTCTTAGGGAGTTGCCTAGGACACTCAGATTGAGTGACTTACCCAAGGTCTTATAACCAATACACAACAAAAAATGAAGCTTAACCCACAGGACTTTCAGACTCCAAGGGCATAGCTCTACCTACTATGCCGCTCTGCTTCTCAAGATTGTTTATTGGTTCTAGAAAATAAGACTACACTTGAAAAGTTCATGGACATGTTAGCTGAGCATCTTTGCAAAGAAAGGAATATTTTGTCTTTTTTTCCCAAAATTAATAATTCTGTTGTGTGCCTTCCTTGGGCCTCTTCAGTAACCGTGTCTCACCTTAATATTGCTGTTTGACATTAGACACCTCTCCAGAGAGGGAGAAAATCATTCAGAAATGAGTTGGATAAAGGTTATTAAACTAACACTTAAAATTCTGGTCCTGAACATTTTACTTTACCCTAATTAAATGCCAAGAGAAGAAATGTGGAATGCTCAGTATATACACAAGGCCATATCCACCTACTTCTGAAGGAATAAGCATCTTTTGGGAATTCTAATTTTACTTTCAGCAATTATGTACTCTCACTTACAAATAGTACTTCTATTTTTAAAAATTAATTAACTAATTCATTTTTTCAGTCACATCTAGAAACAATTTTTAACGATTGTTTTCTGATACTTTATAATTCAAATTTTCCCCCTCCCAACCTCCCACTTCTCCCCAAGAAGGTAAACAGCCTGATATAGGTTATACCAGTACTTTCATGCAATATATATTTCCATATTGTTCATTCCAGGACAGACAATTCATATCAAAAGTACAATAAAAATTAATAAAGGAAATTAAGTGAAAGGTGGCATGCTTTGATCTACCATCATATTTTAATCGTTCTTTCTCTGGCCATGGATAATATTTTTTATCATGAGTCCCATCTTGGGAACTTGCTTTGCTGATAATAGGTTAGTTTTTCACAGTTGATCATTGTATAATATTTTTGTTATTCTATACATGGTTCTCCTGTTCCTGCTCACTTCACTTTGTACCAGTTCCTGGAAGTCTTTCCAGGTTTTTCTGAACTCATCCTATTTGTCATTTCTTTTGGCACAGTAGTATCCCATTATGACCACACACCACAACTTGTTTATCCATTCCCCCCAAGTTAGGAACAACCCCTCAGTTTCCAATTCTTTGCCACTACCAAAAGAGCTGCTAAAAATTATGGTACAGGTAGATTCTTTTCGCATATCTCTGATCTCTTTGGGATAGAGACCCAGTAATGGTATTGCTGGGTCAAACTGTATGCATAGTTTTGTAGCCTTTTGATTGTGGTTCCATATTGCTCTTCAAGAATGATTGTTATCAAGTCACATTTTCACCAACAATGTACAAACAGTACTCTGTCCCCTGTCTTCCCTTGGCTTGACTCTTCCCCCTCAACTTTGTTGTTATTTGTCCTTTGATTCTGAAGAGGACTACTGACATCCAAGGGTGATGCCTTGTCTTGCATGCGAATTGGATTAAAGTGACTGCTCCCAACAACTGAAAGAAGAATTAAATGAAGGAAAAAATATGTATTTTGTATTATTTCTGTGTTTTGATTATTTTCCCCAGAAGCCAAATGGTGTAGTGGATAGAGAGAGTATCTTAGGACTTTGGGAACCTGAAGAAGTTACTTAATCTGCCAGTACTTATAGCAACTCTAGAAGACCCTGTGGTAGAGAGAAGATAAAGGTGCCAAAATGCATTTTGAGAGAGAACTTCCTCACATGGAAGTTCCCAATACCAGGTAAATTGCAGGTCCATTCTTTAACTCATCCCTATTATATTCAGTAAAATGGCAAGTGTGTATTAAGAAATTACTGGGTGCAAGCAGTTTTGAAATAACTTTATCCTCCTGCCATAATGGTGCTCACTGAATAGTAGAGGGTAAGCCATAATGTTATCAAGAAAATAAAAAGTCTGAGGAATGACAGTACCTAGTAGTAGATGCTAATTTTCCAGGGAGAAGTAGAGACAGTAAGAGACCGAAGACTGGGAGAACCAAGTGATCACTGGGTTTCAGGTTCGTCTAGGAAGGAATCTTGGAGGAGGGAAGCTTTGAGCTAGTTCTCTTCTCTGTGTACAAATTTAGCCTTAAATACCATGAGCAAGTCATTTAATTTCTTGAATCTTCATAATATTCAATGGTAAAAAATGGATAAAAATGCCCAAAATATCCAGTCCACAGGACTGTGAAGCTCAAATGAGATAATTCATCTCCTTTTCCTTCCCACTCCATCCACCCTCTCACCCCTACCCATTTTGGATAGCTTCAAGTGAAGACTAGACAGTCACTTGGCAGGTTTATTATAGAAAGGATTCTTTAGAGGTCTGAATTAAACTAAGGTTTCTTCTAACAACTTTCATATTCTGTAGTTATGTGCCATCTTAATAGAAAATCAAAGTTCCTATTAGCAAATGCTAACGAAAATTCCTTCTGGGCAGCTAGATGGTACAGTGGATCGAGCCCTGGACCTAGAACCAGAAAGACTTGAGTCTGAATCTTGCCTCAGACACATTTACTAGCTATGCAATCCTGGCTAATTCACAACTTCGACCTTCCTCAATTTCTTCAGCTGAAAAATGGGAGGTAATAATAATGCTTCCTCTCAGGTTGGACATGAGGATGAAATGAGACAATATCTGCAAAGAGTTTTACAAACCTTGAAGTGCTATATATTAGCTATTAATTAAATTTCCAGTAACCTTTTGTAATTTGCTAAATGACCAAATGTCTAATGAAGAATAGATTTATTGGGTAATGACTTTAGTGACATTACTAAATGGCTTTTGGTAATGAATGAATTCAGTCCTTCAAATGAAAAGGTCTACAACTGGAAATTATTGATGATTTTTCCTTTTCTGATCTTCTGCAATTCCAGAAAATTAAAACTGAAAATCACTCAGAGGACCATGAAGTAGCTTGTGGTAGATGTGATTAGGCTGCAACACAGAGCCCATAAAGAGTTACAAAGAACAGCTAGGGGAAAAGCATATCATCAAAGAAATGTATGAGAGATAAAGTTGGTCCATTTGAAGATGGAAAATGAGGGAAAACTGATGGATGAGCCATTTGTTCCTTTGGTGTCCTTAAGAGAAAGCAAGAAAGGTTCTTTGCATATTGGAAGGAGCTCCTTTGTGGTGAATGTAGAAGGGATTCATGGGCAAGAGATGCACAGAATTGGCAGACTTAGATGGATGGCAATATTCATCCTTGGAAGAAATCATCCTAATCAATGAGATCACACATCCCTTGGGGTTAGTTGAGTATATCTATTTGGATGGCTTAGTACTATGTTAGTAAAGGCAATAATTAGATAAAATATAATCAGTAGGCTTTAAAAAATTCATTCCTCCTCCTTTTTATTTTTTAAACAGGTAAGGGAAATTTTCTTGCTCATGAAACAGTGACAACATAGTTAGCATTCTGGCCTCTGGAATATTTCCCCTTGTGGAGCTGGATCATTTCAGTGAGCAGCCTAAGAATTTTTCACTTTAACCCCTGGGTGGAAGACTCTACTAATGATTTACAAACTGCTATGGAGTTATCTCTGCCATAGAGATCTAGTTCTTGTTTCAGTTCATCAAATCACTGTCTTCTCTCTCTCTCTCTTTCTCTCTTACTATGTATATATCTCTTCTCTTTTCTCTTCTCAACTCTTCCTTCTTTTCTGTCCTCTCATTTTTCCCTTCTCCCTTCTTTTTCCTTTCTTTTTCCTTCTCTTGTTTTCTCTTTCCTTTCCCATTTCCCTTTAAGCTTCTCCCACTTGGTGAAAAAGCTGGTCATATTTCCTACCCTAGGTTGGTAATATTTTATTAAATGGTTTTCATCACTCTGGGTAATAAACAGGTGATTTGACTTAGCTGCGTCCAGGTGCTATTTTTAGTGCTTTCTGGAGGGATTCCAAATAATAATGGCTTCTTTAAAAGCTTTGGAATCCCTAAAGAGCCATAAAATTGTTCTGAGCATTGTCCTCGATAAATAAAACCATTTCCTTTTCCCTTCCTCCCCCTTTTCCCCTCAACCCATGCCTTCCTGAGAGAGCTCCAGATTACCTGACATTATCCAAGGCCTGATTTCATAGTGAAGGTCATTGCTTGTTTGTTGGTCTCTCTTTCGCCTGGTGCTCTTTCTTACATGTGTCTTCATGGGGAGCAGATGAGAAAGGGATGTTGGCTTTTTTCTTAGGGTAGAGACAAAATTAAACATATTGCAGTTGGGGGGAGGGTGCTTAGGGTGTTTTAAAATTTCAATTCACATTTTTAAGCCCTTCCCATGAGCCAACTAATAGTGTAAAAGAAAACAAAATAGGTTCTTCCCTCAAGGAGTTTACATTCTACTCATGTTAAACATATGTTGGTTCTGATATCTCCAAAGAACCAAAAGAAAAGCTTACTCAGTGAGGAATTGAAAGGTTTAAGATGCCTGTGAGTAGGCTAAAACCCATCATAAATGGGGAATTGTGAAGGAGAAAGAATACCTCCTCCTGCCTGTGCTTGCTATGGGGCTCCTTGAGGCCCCAACTTCCATGACATAGAGGTCAGCTTGAACCTTCCAATCATCTTCCTTCCTTAATAGACTTCCGTCCATTCACTGCTACCCAGTAGGGACTTGTTCTTCAAGAATTAGCACATCCACTTCTTCTCATTTCCCCCATCCCAGTGATCCTGAGTGTCAAAGAACAAACTCTTTTTCCCAAGCTTGACTATCTGCTCCCTTATTGATAGATAATATAGACTATAGAAATAGACTATTTCTTACTCATCCCTCTTATGTCCACTCTTGATCTATCCAGCTCTTTCCACTGTACTCTATTGAACATCTACTCCATAATTAAACATTTTTCTCTAATTTTAAACATCTTCATCGCTTATTCCTTCCTGAGACCAGGCTTCCTCCTGATCATGGGACATCCTTTGTTACTCTTTGGAATCTTGATTGCACTTTTGCTTATACCTCCTGACTCACAGAGTGAGGTAGAAGAATCATGTTGTTCTTTGCCCCCTTTGTCACTTCCAGGCTATCCATCATCATCACTCAATAACTTCTCTTCTTGTCAGGTTCATTCAATTCATGTTTCTCACCCTTTCAAGACCCTGGCAGTCATTATCAACTAACCCCTAGGATAATCTCCATTTTTTCTAAATAAATTTAGTGTCTGATTCCCAAAATTCCACTATACTTGTTCTCAAATATGTTGACATTCCCTCAAATCTCCTTCATATTTTTACTTAGTCTTTTGACTCACTCTCCTTTTTTCACCATAGCTACACACAGGGATGTCCAAGCTCCTAATCTTGTCAGAACCTACATGTATATCATATTCGTGTGTGTGTATGTGTGTGAATTAAACAAAGAGTTCTTTGACACTCAGGATCACTGGGGTAGAATGTATATATATTCAAAATTATATTATGTAAAATAAAAATTCTCCTGTCTAATCATAATCTTTTATCATCCCATCTTTCCCTAGTCTTATAACTCCTAACACTGTTCTTTGTCCTGTGGGTGAGCTCTAAGACCTCTTCCCGAAATTGTGACCCTTTAATGAATTAGTTCAATCCTTGTCCCCAATTTTCTTTTGCAAAATAGACCTTCCTTGCCCAATCTTAAGCCCAAACCTGGTTGAATCCCATGATCCTCTTTCTCTATTCCTACTCATTTGCTTCTGAAGAGAACTGGAGGAAGTCACCTACCTTACTTACCCCTCATCCAAACACTCTTTAGATCTGTGGTGGCCAACCCAGGTAAGGTGCATCTTATTGAATGCCTTTAAGCAAGGAGGCTCAAAGGTATATAGGCTTTACCTGTTGACCTACATGCTTTTATCCCATGTTCCCGTCATTAGCACCATATTCCTCGCAGATGAGAAAGGCATCTTTCAAAGAGGGACCTAATAGAATGAAAGCTTCTTGAGGGCAGGGATGGTTTCATAATTGTCATTATTTCTCCAATGTCTAGCACAAGCCAGTTGCTTCTTGTTGTTGTTGTTTGGTCATTCAGTTGCATCTAACTCTTTATAATACTGTGGACCATAGCATGCCAACAACATCTGTGAGGTTTTCTTAGAAAAAAAAAAGTGGTTTTCTATTTCCTTCTTTAGTAGGTTAACGCAAACAGAGGTTGAGTGGATCGCCTAACTAGTGTCACACAGTAGTGAGTGTCTAAGGCTGGATTTGAATTCAGGTTTTCCTGACTCTGGGTCTAATTTCTATCCACAGGACTATCTAACTGCCTAAGAAATGATTGTAGATTTATTCTCTAATAGATTTAAGTTAGAGAAATGAGGCATAGAGTCCTGCCTTGAACACTTATTAGCAGGATTATCCTGGGAAAATCTATTAGCCACTTTGTGCCTCAATTTCTCAATCTTTAAAATGTTGGTGGTTTAGGCTTGATAGTCTCTGAGGCCCCGTCTAATGCTAAATTGATGTTCCTATGATCTAAGACATATGACAATGGACCAGGATTTCGAATTGTCCATCCATGTCATGGGACTAGGGGTTCTTAACAGTGAGGTGGTGCAATGTATTTAGAACTGAAGTCAGAAAAACCTGAGTTCAAATTGGGCCTCATACTACCTCACAAGGCTCTGGTATCAAATGAGATAATATTTATAAAGTACTGAGCACCATTCCTGGTACAAAGTAGAACGTCTATAATCATTTCCTTTCTTTGTGTCATCTATCTCTTGGGTAATCAACCTGGTGCCTTTGGACCCTTCCTGGGAATAATGTTTTTAAATGTATAAAATAAAATGAATAGGATTATAGTTATCAATTTTTTAAATTCATGGACCCAGCACCCCCTAATCTGGACAGTAGTCACTGTCCACTTTATTTTTTTAGTGTGGATCTTTTTATGAAACTCTTCAGTGATTAAAGGTCTCAAACAGAATTCTTTACAGTTTTCCAAAGCCTTCTCCAATCAAGACATTGTCACTCAAAACACAAGCATCTTCTGAGAAACTGTGTAGACCTTTGAAAAAACTAGTAAAATATCCTTGGAACAAAGGCCAATCCAATTTGAACAATAATATTCTTTTAGAAATTCTAGGTGGCTTTGATCTTTAAAGGATTAAGGTGGAAGGTATCCAACTATCCATGGAGAGGGCCATTTGTGACCAAGATTATTTGGCTACACCACATAATTGACCATAACTTTCACAGAATTGGCTTAAAAGATTTCATAGGAGGAGTGGGTGTAAGGTTCCGGGTTAAGATGGCGGCAGAGTAAGAAGCAGCTCTTAACCTCTCCTGACCGAAACACACAAAACTCCTCAAGGGGACATAAAAACAAGTCCAGACGAACGGAGGAACCCCACAACAGGGCACAGCGTGGAAGGTACGTGGAATCGAGACATTTCCAGGCTAAAAAGGGCTCTCACTCAATCGCGGGCTGAGCAACCGCCCCACCCCCACCCCCTCCACACTCAGCTATAGCTCCAAACCCAGCTAAAAAGAAATAGAGCAAGTTTGGGGCACCCATCGAGTCATCGGCAGCTCCGGGACCTGTTCCTGAGAGCAGCAAGACTTAGGACCCCATTAAGTCAAGAACGCACGCGAAATCTGAGCGCGCGGGAGCAGAGAATGGACGCTGGGCGCAGAGTGCCCGCTGAGCAGAGGCGTGGGTGCCGGCTGAGCAGAGGCATGGGTGGAGGCAGACACAGCCAGGAACTAAAGCCTAAGTGGGGAACCAGTGCAGACGGGTATACGACTGTGGAAGTAGCTCCCTGAGACTTGTAAAGGAACCTCCTGCAGAGGATCAAGCAAGGGAATCCACCAGGGGGCTTGACCTTGGAAAAAACTAGAACTCAGACCTCAGGAGCCAATAGATATCTGATAGTCACTGAGCGTGAGGATAAACCTGAGAAGCTGCTGGGCTAATGATGGCTAATCAGTTACAGGAAATTCAGAAGAGAAAGAATAATAACAAAAAAAAGAAGTTTTTAACACTCGACAGCTTTTACACAGAGAAAATCCAGACAACCGAGCAAACAGAGGAGGAGAACAAACAACCATCCAGACCCTCCCCAAATAAGGAAAACTCCTCACAAGCTATGGAAGAGTTCAAATCTGAGATTTTGAGGAAAATGGAAGAGATCTGGCAAGAAAATAACAGTTTAAAAGGTAGAATCTTGCAACTGGAAAGCGAGGCTCAGAAACCAAATGAACTGATAAGCAAATTGAACACAAGAAATGACCAGATTGAAAAGGAATACCAGAAGATTATGGCCGAAAACAAGAAGATTATGGCCGAAAACCAAAAGATTATGGCCGATAACCAGAAGATTATGGCCGAACACCAAAAGATTATAGCCGAAAATCAATCCCTAAAGGCTAGAATTGAGCAAGTAGAATCTAATGATCTCTCAAGACAACAAGAACAAATAAAACAAAGCCAAAAGACTGAAAAAATAGAAGGAAACATAAAATATCTCAATGAGAGAGTGACAGACCAAGAAAACCGGTCTAGAAGAGACAATTTGAGAATAATTGGTCTTCCAGAAAAACCAGAAATTAATAAAAACCTGGACTCTATACTAACAGAAATAATTCAGCAAAATTGCCCTGAAGTCCTACAACAAGAGGGCAATATAGACATTGAAAGGATTCATAGAACACCTGCGGCATTCGATCAAGAAAGGAAAACACCAAGAAATATCATTGCAAAATTCAAGAGTTTCCAAGCAAAAGAAAAAATCTTACAAGAAGCCAGAAAGAAACAATTCAAATATCAAGGAGCAACAATCAGGATCACACAGGATCTGGCAGCCTCAACACGAAAAGACCGCAAGGCGTGGAATACAATATTCAGAAAGGCAAGAGAGCTGGGCCTGCAACCACGGATCAACTACCCATCAAAATTGACTATATATTTCCAAGGGAAAGTATGGGCATTCAACAAAATTGAAGAATTCCAGGTATTTGCACAGAAAAGACCGGGGCTAAATGGAAAGTTTGATATCCAACCACAAAAATCGAGAGAAACCTGAAAAGGTAAATAAGATACAGAGGGGAAAGAAAGAAAACTTATAATTT
>NC_058130.1:24273330-24303226 GCF_016433145.1 Gracilinanus agilis | reverse complement strand
CTTCCTTTACTTCTTTCTAATTTATTTTTTGGTTCAATTTATCTAGTTCTGAAAGGGGAAGGTTGAGATCTCCCACTAGTATGGTCTTGCTATCTATTTCCTCCTTGAGCTCCTTTAATTTTTCCTTTAGAAATATAGGTGCTATACCATTTGGTGCATAAATATTTAGTAATAATATTACTTCATTGTTTATATATAGTACCTTTTAGGAAAATGTAATTTCCTTCCTTATCTCAGATCAATTTCTACTTTGGCTTTGTCTGGTATCATGATTGCTACTCCTGATTTTTTTACTTTAGATGATGCATAATAAATTCTGCTCCAGCCTTTTGCCTTGAATCTGTGTGTGTCACTCTGCTTCAGATGTGTTTCTTGTAAACAATATATAAAAATTCTGGGTTTTAATCCAATCTGCTATCTACTTCCATTTAATGGATGAGTTCATCCCATTCACATTCAATACTATGGTTATTGTGTATTGCCCTTCATCATATTACCCCCTTTAGATCCTGCTCTATTCTCTTTCACTCTGTTCCTCCTCACCAGTATTTTACTTTTTGTCACCCCTCCAAATTTCCCAACCCTTCAATTACCCCCTATTCCCTTGTCTTGTTCCCCTTCTACTTCTCTATATGGAATAGAATCTGATATCCCACTGAATATGCTTATTTTCCCCTCTCTGGGCCAGTTACAATGAGAGTAAAATTTAAACATTGGCTGTCATCATCTTTATCCTCCCCTCTTTGAAATGATTTTTCACCCCCTTTACGCTATTTAATTTATCCCATTCTATCTCTCCCTTCCCTTTTTCTTTTAGCCCTTGATTGATTTTTACATATTATTCATATGCATACATATCATATCATACATATATATTGTTCTGTATCATCACATTTACATATATATCATATCATCATAATCAGCTTACTTCTCTACCCTCTTTCTGAGCAAATTCCTTCTCTCTTCTCTACTACTGAGAGTAATTTTTGAGAATTCCAGAAATTCTCTTTCCATGTAGATATATAAACATTTTGACTTTATTAAGTCCCTTAAAATTTCTCTTTCTTATTTAACATTTTGGCCTTTTCTTGTTTCTCATATTTGGACTTCATATTTTTTGTTTAGGTCTGGCTTATTCCTCAGGAATGCTTGAAAATCTTCTATCTTATTGAATAACCAATTTTTCCCCCTGAATGAATATACTCAGGTTTTTTTGGATAGGTGACTCTGGATTGTAAACCTAAGTCTTTTGCCTTCCTGAATATCATATTCCATGCCTTTCAGTCCTTTAATGTAGAAACCTCTAAGTCTTGTGTGATCCTGATTGTAGCTCCAAGGTATTTTAATGGTTTCTTTCTGGCTACTTGAAGTATTTTTTCCTTGGCTTGGTGACTTGAATTTAGCTATTACATTCTTGGAAGTTGTCATTTGAGTATTTCTTTCTGGAAGCCTTATGTGAATTCTTTCAATTTCAACTTAATTTTCTTATTTGAGGATCTCTGGGCAGTTATCTTTGATAATTTCTTGTAATATGGTGTCCAAGATTTTCTTGATCATGGCTTTCAGAAAGTCCAATAATTCTCAAATTGTCTAGGTCAGTTGTTTTTTCAATAAGGTATTTCATGTTTTCCTCTGTTTTTTCATTACTTTGATTGTTTTATTTTTTCTTGATTTCTCATGAAATCATTAGTGTCTAGTCGGTCAATTCTGATTTTTAAGACCTGGTTTTCCTCTGTAAGTTTTTGGTTCTCCTTTTTCAATTGGCCCATTTCTTCTTGCATCACTTTCATTTCTTCTTCTGTCACTTTCATTTCCCTTCCCCACTTTTCCTCTACCTATCTTAATTGGTTTTTAAAGTCTTTTTTGAGTTCTTCCAGATGCTGTGTCTAATCCATATTTTTCTTTTGTACTTTGTGTGTATTTCCTTTGCTTTCACTGTCTAATAAAAATGCTTTAGAGTTCAGTGCTTTTTCTGTTGTTTGCTCATTTTCCCTATCTAATTATAGGTAGACTCTGTTTTCTGGGAAGTTGGTATACCCTCTTAAACTTCAGTCCTTCCTTGATGCCATTTTCCGCTTATTTTCTGGGTTGTTACTAGTTTACCAGATGATCTGAGGGCTGAGAGCTCTGAGATCCCTCTCTTCCTACTAATTTAATTGACCCTTGAGGTGCTGATAGCTTAAAGACTTTCCTCAGGCTTGAGCATAAGCTTTTGATCTCGCTTTGAACTTGATAGATCAGGAGCTAATCAAATTCTAGCCTCAGACTTAGGCTCAAGTTTTTGGTCTCACTATGTACTTGATCCAATCAGGCACATCCTTGATTGCCCTGTCCTGGAGCTCCACCTTTAGTTTTGGGCAAAAAGATTTGGGTAGCTCCCCCTGTGCACTGTTGATTATATCCTCATACTACGTGCATACTGGGACTTCTGGCTTTGCTCTGGGCCCACATGGATCAGCCCACTTCAGCCTAGATTGCCCTGGGCTTGGACTCTGGGCTTTTCCACAGGTTTGAAATTTCAAGTGTGTGTTGACTTGGACCACTATTTGCCCAGGCAGGCTCTCAGGATCTGAATGTTGAATTGGACTTAGCTTCTGAGCCTGGAACAGCAGATGTGAGGTGGAGAGGAGGACTTCTGGTTTCATCTTGGCCTGCACTTCACTCCTTGCTATAGCCTCTTGCTGGCTCTGCTCTCCTCTAATCCCAATGCCCCAGATGGCCTCTGCCTACCTTTTGGGTTTTTATTTTGTTGAAAGTTTTTCACTCTCTCTCCTTGTTGGTTCTTTCACTCCTGTATTCATTTTGTGGCAATATCTTGATCTTGGTTGGAGATAATTTTCATGGTGAAACAGCGCTGCTGCTCTAGTTACTCTTCCATCTTGGCTCCACCCCCAGAAACCTGAGGGATGGCTTCTAAATGAAGTTACAACTTCCTCTGTGGTTAGAATATTGGGCCTTATTTTTATATACATCATTGTCCTCCCTCCAGTTTCTCCTCTCTTCTGTAAAGTTACTACTCACTGGGCATTAACCAAGATGATTCTAGAATAAGCTTATGAAAGTCAGAAAACACTCAAACCAGCTGCATAGCAATAATACTACATAGGTCTAGGTTACACTTAGATGCTTCTACCTTAGGACAATGATGTGTGGTGCACCCCCAGGAAAGAAACCTGAGTGATCATTCTACTCACTTTTTGTTCTTTATGAGGCCAAATTGCTAGGTTGAATATTTTATTTTTCCCTTTTTCAAAAATGAAGTAGACCAGTTTTAAGACAACTATTTTATTGGTACATAGACATCATTATATTTCTCTCTATTCCTCCACAATGGGAGGCAGTGTGTTATAACAGATAGAGAGCCATCCAACTCTGATACTCCCTGGCAATGAAATCTTGGGCAAATCAAATCTTAGTGCCATAGGTTACTCTCTAAGACTAACAATTGCAAAGAAGGTACCTACCTCCATTATTGGAAGGAGGTCTCTTGGCTTATAAAATGACAGGACCTAGTTCTTGCTCAGGTAAGATAGAATTTCCAGCCATGGGAAGGCTCCCTACTCTTTCCTTCTTTTAGTTTCTCAGACAGATTAGTCCATTGCTTAGGGATCAGGGGGTATTTGGAGTTTCTTTACCACTAACCACTTGATACAAGGTAAATAACCATTTGGATTAGCAGATAGCAGGAAGCCTGTGTCTAGTTTGAGATCTTGTTCATGATGTTGGATCTCTGTACCTCAGATAGGGCAGAAAATGTGGGTTAAGGTATCTGCTATGCCACTTAGATGAGTTTAGTTTTGTAGAGTCAAACACACACTGGATTTGGGATCAGAGGAATTTCAGGCTATGCTCTTCCACTTGCTCTCTTTTATGACTCTGGACAAATTATTTCTCTGCACTGACTTAGTTTTTTCATCTGTGAAATGGGAACTAGAGCTAAGTGATTTTCAAGGTCCCACCTGCCTACATAATCCACATATTTTAAGCTTCTCAAGGTTGTTACAAGATTAAAATAAACCCAATGTATATGTAGACCCTTTAGGAAGTGTGGAAAAATGATGAAAACAATTTGAAATATGTAAAGGGAATAAAATGGCATGTAGAAAGAATGCTTCCTTTGGAGCCAGCTGAAGTGGGTTTGATCTCTTGCTCTGCTATTTACAACCTTTGTGGCCATGGAAAATCACTTCTTTGTTACTCAGTTTTCCCATTTGTAAAATGAGGAATGCCATAAACATTCTTTTTAAGATCTTGTCCAGTTTTCAATCCTATGTTGCATCTTGTTTCTTTTGTTGTGTCTGCAATCTTGCCATAAGTCTAGTGTTTCTTGATTCCTAAAAGATATTCAGACTCATTGCAAGTGTTCTTTTTATTGCTGCTTAAGTACAAATTCCAAGGAATTCTGGAAAAATCAGTGAGAAGAGAATTTCCTCCTATTCTGAGGAAAAGAAGTAATCAGTTTTGTAGGTCCTTTTCCTCAAGATACCATGCTATCTACTCAGCATTGTTATTGAAATACATGAGGAAGTTATAAAAAAAGGACCTTGTTGTTTTACCCAGTCAAATTCCATTTATATATGGCTGATCCAACAAATTCAATAAAGAAATGGTCTCAGGATATACTCCTAAGAAGATGTGTTGTTGTTCAGTCATTCAGTCATGTTTGACTCTTTGGGGCCCTGTATGCTGTCCACTATGGTGTCCATGAGATTTTCTTGTATTTATTGGAGTGGTTTGTCATTTCCTTCTTCAGAGCATTAAGACAAACTGAGATTAAGTGATTTGCCTGGCTCCCAAGTGTCTGAGACTGGAATTGAAATTAGGTCTTCCTGACTCCAGAATGAATACTCTAGCCACTGTATCACCTAGCATTCTCTTAGGAAAATAGAAGTTAAGTGACTTGTCGAAGGTCACACAGCTAATAAATGTCTGGGGCTGGGTGTTAACTTACAGAATCTCCTTTCTCAAAATTTATTTTCACCTGAAAATTTATTTCTTTGACTAAAAAAGTTTGTCAAATGTTAATGTGAAAGAATTGGATGTCACGAGTTCATCTGGCAGTTTTATATCTGTGAGCTTTGGAACATAGGCATGGAGATGGTCCTAAAATGAGAATTTTCAGAGAAGTTTGGCTAATGGTGTTGTGTTTATCACCTGTGCTTAGTAATAGGTGCCACTCTGACACCTCTCCTGGTATTTTACATGTTTGGTGATTAACAATGACATTCCCAGGGGGTCAACTCTTGGGTCAAGGAGACAGTTGCCATGCAGAGTTAGGGAACCTACTGAATTTATTGCCTCTGGTTTTAAATGTCGAATTTTTTTCAATTGTACATGAAAGTCTAATTTGGAGCTTGCTTATGTCCTGTGATTACATACCATCACACATACTTGCTTTTTATTGTTGCAAAATAAGATTAATTTTTATAGCAAGCTTTTTATGATGCCCCTTTTTCCAGTGTTAAGTATGAAGAGATGTATAGAAATGGAAAGAATTTGTATATAAAGTGTATCCCTCCTTAGTTTTTAGTAAATCATTCTCACTGCATCTGTTCTGTAGTAACGATATCTTAGTCTTCCACTAATCTGGCATGATATTTATTAAGCACCCCTTAGGTGTAAAGTAGTGATTCCCAAAGTGGGAGCTACCACCCCCTGGTGGGTGCTGCAGTGATCTAGGGAAGTAGTGATGGCCACAGGTGCGTTTATCTTTCCTATTAATTGCTATTAAAACTTTTTAAAAATTAATTTCCAGGGGGCTAAGTAATACTTGTTCTGGAAAGGGGGCGGTAGGCCAAAAAAGTTTGGGAACCACTGGTGTAAAGTATTGTGCACAATACCAGCAACACACTCACACCCAAACTCAATCTGACCAGAGATAAAATAGACATAGATACCAGTCCCTGCTCTCAGGAGTTTAGTTTTTTCTGAAGGTGATAATCTAGATTGTAGATAGTCCAACATTCCTGCCTTTTCTCCCTCTGTTCTTTCTCATGCTACCTGGGTTTTAGTGAGTCTATATTTTATTAATATTGCTGCCAGAGCATGTGTAGAAGCAGAAAGAGTTGGGGGAAAATAAATTTATCTATTTGACATCTCTGTTTTGTTCTTCCTACATGAAAATCACTTTTCTAGTTCGCTCTTGTTTGGTTGGATGGTCCTGAAGGGATTCATCCCCCTTCTCTCAATTATCCTCCTTTATTATTGTTGGTATGCATTCATAAAAATGATTGCCTAAACTGCTTTTGGTCATGGATAGGACAGAATTAACTCTCACTGATATTATAGCCTCAGAAATTTTCTGCCTCATAACAGTCTTCAGAATTCCTTTTGGGGATGCCAGAAGTGTTAAAACCAGGATTTTTTTCTTAATCAGGAACCATTAACTACAACACATAACAGAATCCTGCCTCCTAAGGTCAGGGAGAAAGTTAGGAACTGGCAATTACTTAGTAGGAGAAGGTTTCTAGGGGTAAGAATTCCTAGAGAAGACAAATAGTTATTCAATAAAGAAAAATGGCTTTCAACAATCATCATTGTTCTTTGGTTATAAAGGAGCAAACAGAAAAGAACATGGATAATAAACTGACCTAAAGATTTGTGCCAGCTTTTGGTTTATATGTAAGTGAATTTTCTGTATGAATTGCAGAGTAAGGTTGGCATCACAAATGGGGTAACCAAGCTTTTTGGGAAACATAGAAGTAATTTCTCTTCACTTGGATTCTTGAGACTAGAGCTTGAGTTTTGGTTCTGTCATTTACTACCCCTGAGGTTTTGGGCAAATCTGTTGATCCCTGTGAGTCTCAGTTCTCTTCTTTGTGAAATGGAGATAATAATACCTCCCTTGACTTCCCGGTGGATCTGTTATGAGGATCAAATGAGATAACACTTGTTAAATCCTTTGTAATCCATTAAGTACTATACAGATGTGTGCTATTATTTTACCCTGGGTCTAAAAAAATATTTACCAAAAACATATTATCTCTTACTATATGCCCATAGATTTAATGAAATGTTTCCAAGTTATCTAAACTATTCATAGGGAGTCTATTAAAGCCAAGAAGAAAATCACCCAATCAATGACTGAATGTATCATTCTTCATTAGAACAGTCTTTGCTCTTAGAAACTCATGGTTCAAGGTAGTGTGGTACGCATAGATACTGACCATATGTCACAGCTAGACTAACAGAAACCGGCTTGTCTATTGAAATTGGCTTTTTGGTGAATACATCTATTAAGTGCTTATATGTGCAGAGCACCGAAGAATCCATGACTAGTAAAAATCAAACATATTTATGATGTGTAAACACCATTTGATTTGCTAGTAGCTACTCAAAGTCAATGACTTTCCTTAAACAATTATTTCTGGGAAAATAAATATAAGCAGAAGTGCAATGCATGATTTGCTAATTGTTTTTCCTTGCAGAGATCATCTAGTATTCACTCTCAAGTTAAACATAGGCAGGACATCAAGATGGTACATTAGTGATGTGTACCATTCTGAATGAAGACCCCTTTGATTTTGTGGCTTGAGCCACTCATTTCTTAGGGAGCTATTTTCTCAACCATTCATATTACTAGAAAGTATATGTATTGCTCTTGTCTCAGAGCTGTGTGAAACATTGCCAAGAAAAGGACTGCTAAATTGATTTAGCCCTCTGCGTATGAAAAAAAAAAGTGTTGATAAAGACGTTATCAAATAACCCGTGGATTAGTCATGTGTTTATTCTCTGCTACATTGCCTGCATAAAATAGTAGAAGCAGAAAATAACAGCCACAGCAAGGAATGGGTCCAATTAAGAGGCCAGGGTAGCATCCACTAGTCGGTATTTTGAGAATTAAGGGGGGAGAAAAAGGGATGCTCACATCTCAAATTAGTAACATTGTAGTAATTATGACATACTTAAGTAATTACTTTCTTTGGATTTTTGTTCTATAAAACTGGCTTATTTTTCTTCAGACATATGCTAGTTAACATAAAACTTAACACGAATATGGTACACGGGAGATCATGATGATTGCCAAAGCAATTTTTTCCTCATCAAAACCAGGGCTGAACCATTTATTTTTAAACCAACATTTATTTTATGGTGGAAAGATAAAGTCGATTAAAGAAGCATCAAGCTGTGTAGAATCACTGAATCTTTATCCCATAGAAAATCTTTTAAATCGATCTGGTCATGGCAGCCGACCCTTTTCCTGTTAAGGGGTGATTCTGTTGTTTGCTTCATGGAGCCACAAAATAAAGCCCAATGTGTGTAAATTTCCCTTTTCATTGCAATGTATAAAACTTTGGATATACTAAAAGTAGTTCTGATGAAGTAAGAAGTTCCAACTGATTTTTCTGTAGTTAAACTTCTGATTCTTGATGTTAAATAAGGGGAATTTTGTTTAAAATTAGCAGTTCTTTTTCCCTTCTGGGTCAAAGGCTTGAAAAATTAGTTTCCTTCCACATCTTCTTCCAATAACCAGTTTTTCTATATCAAAAGATTTTCATCTTCATTTTATTTCATATAGCTTTAACCAATTCAATTCTAAAATATTACTGATTTTGTCCATTTGTAACATCTTAGTATCTAATTTAGGTTATTGGTCATACTGTCTTCATGAATCTATCCTGTTATATTTCTTAATAATAGCTTGAAATTCCAATTTTTAATTGGTGGATAAATGTAGCACTTTCTGAAGGTACAGAAAATACAGGTAAGGACTTTGATGTGGGCTGTTTTATCATCCTCATAAGCAAGCAGTGAATACTGAATGTGAATCACTGTGCTAAGTGCTAGGGATACAAATTAAAAAAACAAACAACAATAAACAATCTCTGCCATCAAAAAACTCATATTGTCCTGGGGGAGATAGAATGAGTGCTACAAAATGGGAAAATAGAGTCATAGAGTGGAAAGAACAATGGTCTTGGAATTAGAACACCAAGATTCTAATCATGCCATTACCATTCTATCAAGCTGTGGGACATCCAAAGTCTGATGGGTTTTGTTCTAGTACTCCTTGATGAACCAAAATGGTGAGTGATCAAAAGGGCAATGGAGAAGATCATAGTGGGAATGAGAAGATGATAGCACCTAACCAATGATTCTCTGTGAATAAGAAGCAAAGGAAAAAACCTTATGTTGATACAGATATTTCAGAGGGTGGGTCAAGACTTGTGATTTCCTTGATGTGGTGAATTCCCAAAGAGGAAATTCATACTATTTCAATTCAACACTCTCTCAGTAGCCGATAGCTTTAAAGACTTGTGTGGATCAAAAGTGTTGACTTTCCTAGAGTAGAATCATGTAATGATAGTATGATCAATCATAGAATTAGTGAGGAAGGACTTCAGAGGCCATCGAACATAACTATCTCATTTTTCAAAAGAAAATCACTCCCAGTGAATCTATGTGACTTGTCCAAGGTCACATATTAGTAAAATGACACATTAGTAAATAATAAAGGCAAGATTTAAACTCAGGTCCTCCACCTTCAAGAATTAGTGTTTTTCCCATCATATGCTACAATCTCATTCCATTATAGGTCACAGGCAGAAGTTGAACTTCAATCTTCCTGACTTTGTATCTGTTTTTCTATATATTGTAAAGTGATAGAGATGGGGACAGTAAACAGACCTGTGATTTCATTAGTGTAACCAGTCAGGATTAATATGAATAATGAATTCCCCTGAAATAGTCTCATTATTTAAATTCACACTGTATATTTCCAATGGACTAGAACCAATTACCATGTAGTTTTCTAAGTCGATATGCTCCAGCAAAGATTCTTATGTACCATTTGGTGGCCCCGATTTCTATTTGAGTTTGGCAGTCTTGATCCAGAGTAATGAAAGATTCTGTGATTGGTCCAGGGTTACATAGGCAGGAAACATTGGAAGTGAACTCAGTTCTTTTGGCTTTGAGTCCAGCTCTCTGTCCCCTATACCACAATGCCTCTGAAGTGAAAACAATAAATCTATAGCTAATAAATTCAAATTTAATATTTAAAAATTCAAAGCATGAGAGGCATTATTAAATAGTAAATAAAGAACCAGCCTATAAGTTGGGATGACTCGGGTTCATGTTCTCTCTGTAAAATATACTAGCTATGTAACCTTGGGTAAGTCATTTACCTCCAGTGCCATATACTGTAGATTACACAACTAAGCTCCTGACCTATTTTAGTAGAAGGAGTTTCTAAATAGGATTTTCCTATACTGATAGAGTCATGAGCTTGGACTAAAAACCAATCCAAATGCATCAATGAAACAGAATAAAATGGAGGTGGTTGGGGCATCTAACTAGATTCAGGCACAATGGGTATACAGTCCAAGTGTCCCCTTGGTACCAATGAAATGTAAAAGTACCAAGAGGAAGGCCCCTGGCACTTGCAAAAATGTGGACTAGAATAAGTTGAGATGAGGAGGTATGTGGTTCTTGAGGTCTTTGCTTTGAAGAAATCTCATACCCTTTGAAATAATCCAATAGGTCCATGAAGGAAAGAGGCAGATCATTTATTTTTGTTTTGGCATTCCATGAAACCAAGCACTGAACTATTTTAGCTCATGAGGAAGGGGAAGGATTTTCTACCCCTCCCCACTCTTCCACCACCTATCCCTGTCTCCCTCGTATTTCTCTCTAAAATACCATTTTGCTGTATTTTGGTACAAATGCTCTTAATGCACTTCAAAGATAATTTCTTTTATTTCATATATGAGTCAGAATGATCATGTCTCCCATTAGAGTAAGGGAAGAGACCTCTTAGCATGACATTCCACTGTGAAAGTGAAAATAGGTCTCCTAAAGACAAAAGTTGCTGGTTAAATACAGCCTCAAATCAAACATCCTTGCATTATCAAGAAATTCTTTTTCCTTAGTTGTGAGCATGGAATGAAGATTTCTTCAGAAATATTGAAGAATTTCTGATTTTAGCCAGTGACATAAAATCTAAATTCAGCACACACGTTTTATCACTTTGTTGGGAGAGGAAAGTTACATCTATAAAAGTGTTCCCAAATGATTGGCCTGTGTACTTTTGAAAATGGACATGAACCATCTAGTCAAGGATTGAAAATACTACTGAAAACCTCTGAGCTTTGTTTGGGAAACCCATTGCTTAAGGAGTATAAGTGAAGACATTGATTCTCTTGTCAGTTGACTATATTTTCACCTCTCCAATTGAATGCATCTTGATAATAACTGATGCAATAGGGTTAAATGAAATAGCTTTTAATATTTTTATTCCATTTCTTCCTCTTTTCTCATACTTCTATGTTTAACCCCAAAAGACAGAATAAAAGTATTATATTATATACACCAATGCCTATGCTTCAGAGTGGAAAAAAGGGTTCAAATGAGACTATAAGGGTATATATATATATATATATATATCAAGGGATGTGATCTTGTAAAATTAACTGCTTGCCATCTGCCACAAACAAGAGGGTTAATTTTAGAAAGTCATAGGTCAGCAGGCTTGTCGGTCTTTGAATGGGAAGATTCATTTTCTAGGTAGGCAGTAATATATAGTTATAAAACAATTTAGAAGATCCTTGCACAGAAAGTGGGAAAATAGATGTAGATCAATAATTTAATTTAGCTCTGACCTGGCTAAGTTCTGTAGCATGGTTCATAATTTTTCAATGAATAGACCCTTACATTTTACATATAAGTCTTAAGTTATCTATGGATTTGGCTTAATGCATCTTTCTTTGGGCACAGAGGAGCAACGTGGGTGCCCCCTAGCCTCTGCCAAACACATACACACACTTTTCACCAGCACACGTGTTAACCAAGCTATGGCAGGGTGTCAGAATTGTTTACTTTCTGCTCAGGATTTTTTTTCTTAGTTGAATAACTTAAAGATTTCAGGAGGGAAACTGTAAGTGAGCAAATAATGACTTGGAAGGTGAGCTGACAAGTTCTTTCTTAGTTAATAGATTCTTGATCTTTCTCCATTACTTAATTGCTTATTAAAATCAGAACCCTTTCTTCAATAGCTATTCATCGGTTAGAAAATTGTTTAATTTTTAATAGAGCTCAGTAGCTGCCATGGAAAGGAGACCCAGCCTATTAATCAGAAGACAGTTGATTGAGTGACTTTCATATTAATTAACTATTTGACAGAGTTCCATTATGAAGTGCACAAAGACAGAGATGATGTTTCAGAAGTTGGGTGATTTGCCTTAGCATGGAGATGTGTATTTTGGTATTGGGCTGACGATGCCCTTTCTTCTCAATCCTCTAAGCATAGAGAAAATGGCTAATAGGTCCTCAATGATTGATCAGGTGAGTCCAATCTGCTCACTTACCCAATCTAGTCTTGTGTTGAATGAATTTTAAGAACCCCCAGGGAAAGACTGTGGTAAAGAGGTCTTCCAATGAAGAATTCCAAAGAAGTCTGTTAACTCCTATGAAACTCATCTCAGACCCTGCTCCCCACTAAAAGGAAAAAAAAGTTCATTTTAACCGAGATCTTTGATTTCATTGATATAGGGCACTCCCCTATATAAAAAGGTCCTTCACCGAAATAGATCTGGCATACAGTAGGGTCATAATGCTTATTAATTGATTAATTGGATTAGACACTAACTCTAACCCATCAATTGCTTTAACCATTGCCATTTGTGATGTGATTTTTGTATCTTTCACCTTCTATATTGCCTATCCCTCAGTGTTATCAAGTTCTCATTTCATAAATCATTGATCATAGATTTCATGCTGGAAGGAATCTTAGAAAACCATCTAGTCCAACCTGCTCACTTTGCAAAGAACCAAAGTCACCAGAGAAACTAGCTACTCTGCCCAAGGCTATATCGGTACATAGTAAGAACCAAGATTCCAACCCAGGCTCTATAGATCTCAAGTCAGCATCCAGAACTCTTCAATGATATTAGCAATATCAAGAGGAAATGAGAAGGACTCCCTAGTACTTGCGAAGATTCTCTATGGAAAATTTATGGGAAGGCATGGATAAGTTATGGAGGGCAGACAAGCAATGATAGGTTGGAATCTATAACACTGGAGGGTATACTCACATCAATGAAATTACAGATTCCTTTGAATGTTTGGGTACTTTTTACCTGGAACTAAATATAATATTCCAAATACAGAGCATTGTTAATCTTCTTCTTGTACCCATAACGATGTTATTAATACAATCTAAATCTTCATTCACATATATTTTAGTGGCCATGCTATGATATTGACTATATTTGAGTTTGAAGGAAACTAAAACCTATAGTTTTTTTAAAAATATTAACTACTTTTAACACAGGTTAAAGTTATATGGTTATTTTTTAAAACTTGAATGCAGAATTTTTATGTTATTCCTATAGAATTTCAGTTCTAGAGCTGTCATCTTCATTGTTGTTGTTTATTAATTTTCAGTCATGTCTGACTCTATGGCCCCATTTAGGAATTTCTTGGCAAAGATACTGGAGGTGTTGACCATTTCCTTCTCCAGCTCATTTTACAGATGAATAAAATGAGGAAAACAGGGGTAAATGTCTTACCCAGGGTCACTTAGCTAGTAAGTATCTGGGGCCTGATTTAAACTCAGGTCTTCCTGACACCAGACCTGGTATTCTATCCACTGTGCCATTTAGTTATCCCAGCTGTGATCTTGTGACTTCTCTATCTTCCCAGTCTTCCTAAAGGATTAATCTTTACATTTCTGAAGGAGCTATTTATTCTGTACATGAGTTGCTTAATATATATTTGCCTCTTGTCTCCCCCAGTAGATTGTAAGCTCTTTGAGCATAAATACTGTCTTTTTGCCCCTTTTTTATCCTCAGTGCTGAGTACAGTGTATCTAATGTTAAATTAAATTGATTTGAAGTGAGCTCTTCACTTCTTGTATGTTGCAACTAGAATATTTTTCCTTGTGTTTCTAGAAAGGCACTGCCTTTCAAGAGAGCAGAAAATCAGACATCTAGCCAAATGAAGATTAGCGGTTATCTAGTCCACTCTTCTCATTTGTTTTACTTTATGTTTTAAAAATTATCCTGTTTTATATCACCTTCATTTCCTCACTACATCCTTCCTCCCTGATCATAATACTAAAACAGAGAGAAATAAAAACATCTCCATAAAAATAACACATTAGCTGAATTGGACAATCTATTCTACATTTCCTTTCCAGAGACTTCCATTATAAAGAGAAGGGAGGAAGGCACATTCTCCTCTTTCTTCTTCAGACCATGTTCTATCACTACAGCTTTCCATTTCTATTCTTTTGTGGTTGTTTTTCCATTTCTATTCCAACCTCCTTATTTTACAAAGGAAGAAACTAAGGCATAGGAAAATTAATTGCCTAGTTCATGGGCACATAGTAAGTGACAGAGATGGAATCTGATCCTAGATTGAGCCCCTTCTCTACTGCGTCATATTTATTGAATGAATGAATGAATGAATGAATGAAATAGCATTTATTATATGTCTACTCTTGTGTCAAAAAACTGTTAAGTGAAGGTAGTATAGGCAGAAAAACAAAGACTGTCTTGACCTCTAAGAACTTACCTTGCAGACATCACTCAGAGGACAGTGGTGGCAAAGAAGTCTAGATTTTAGAATCAGGAGAGATGGGAATGGAATCCTAGGTTTGCCACTTACTGAATGATCTTGGGTGACTTGTTTTACCTCTTCCTCTTGTGTAAAATGAGGGGTTAGGAGTTGGTTGGATCAAAATATCTAGTCTAACATTCTAGAAAAGCTTGTAAAACTCATGAGTCTCAGTAATATGTGTTATATGTGTGATATAGATATATATGAGTGTATACATTTATATACACATATGTATTTATACACATGCATATACAAATTATATATACATCCCCATATATGTCCAAATGCATGTATGTGCATACACACATATATGTCTTACTGGGAATTGGATCTGACCTGCTCTCTGTGAATTTCTCTCTCATATACTACAATTTCTGATGACATTATCTACAACCAGGGATTTTCTTCATCTTTTCCCTCCCAGTTTTAATGTGAGCCCTTTACATAGATTGCTGAAAGTGCTCATTTTATTCTGCCTAAGATTTCTTCCAATGTGTATATTGCAGATTGCTGCATCTGCAATCAATGTTTGCAATCCTGTGACAAGTTGGAGATTAAGCCTTGTCACCACTGCATATATATTTAATTAACCTCAAATTAGGCTATTCCTGGCCCTAATCCTTGCCCTTTCACAGTCCTGGAAGAGCTGGGAAAATAGTGAATGGAATCCCGATTTAGCTCCCATCGTTTCTCTGTGACAGGTAAGGCTGAGTCAGCAATGACAGCAATAAAAAAATTTATTTGATCCTCACTCAGATGCCCTGGGGCTGAATCTTAGGTACTTGTACCAAAAAAAAAAAAAAAGGAAAGGAAAGGAAATTCAGGAAATTCAGGGGGAAAGGTGCATTTTCGTGGTGTCGGCAAATATTATAGAATCAGAGAGTCTCAGAAGCGGAAGGGAACTTGGAGGTTAACTAGTGTAGCCCTTGGCCGAACAAGTATTACCTTTCTAGCATCACTAACAAATGGTTAACGATTGATGTTTAAAAAAAAATCAAGGGGACAGCTGAGTGGCTCAGAGGACTGAGTCAGACTTGCCTCTCTTTCCACTGAGTCACCTAGCTGCCCCCTTTTAGCCCATCTTGTCCAGGAGCCTTCCCCCTTGCACCTCCCCCTGGCCGAGTCTTCTCTTCTCCTGGCTGTAGATCTCATTTATTTCACTGACCCTTTTATTTAGTGGTTTCTAGACTCTTTACCAATCTGGCTAACATCCTTAAGATAGTCTTCAGGTGGTTCAGGGCTTGGAGTACCCAGAAGTGAATCCAGTGTTCCAGATGTGTTCTAATTGGGGCAGATCCCAGAATAATGGTCCTTTCTTGTGTTTCATACATGATGTTTCTGAATTGTTTTATTATCTAAATCCAGTCTTGTGTCATCCTGCATGTATAGGGTAGTATCCATTCCCCCACCAGGTCTTTTTTTCACATGCACAGTGTTATGTATAGCTAGGTTTCAGTCAGAATAATGAATCCTGGGAAGTGGTCCTGTATTTGAGTTCACACTTATTTGAAGTTATAACAATGTAAATATGTCAACTGGTTCTATCCCAATGGAAAATTCAAAATGAATAATGTGACCACTTCAAGGGCATCGTCTCCATCTTGAGGGCCTCTTCATGTTTTCTCCAGTGTTAACAATGCCTATAGAAATATAATAAAAATGTATTGACTGATTGAGGATGAAAACCTTAGGAATTTGTGGTTCTTATTTTAAAGGAGAGAATGCTTCAGACTCTTGTAGGATCAGAGGAATCTGTGGAATTGAAGAAGACTTTATAGATCATTTAGTCCAGTTCCTTCCCCCATTTTACAGATAGGGAAACCAAGGCAAACATAGATTAAGTGACTTATCCAGAAACCTATATTTCTCATTCAGAATCTTTCTGCTCTACCAACCTGCCTCTGATAGGAGAATTCAGCCATGTCTTGTGGTCACTGATTGAAATCTATTGTCAGGTAGTATATACATCTGTTTTGTGTATACACACATGTAAATATATACACATAAATATATATACATATATTTTATAATGATTTTCTTATCTTTTTCTTTTTCCCTCCAAGAGGTGACAGAATTAAAAGAAAAATAGATTTTTATTGTTTGAAAGAAATAAAATTACAATTAAAAAAAAAGAAATGGTAAGAAAAAATGGAATGATAGAAAGACTTATGGGTAAAACTACATGAATATGAGCAGGGAGTAAACATCATTGTCAAGTCAATAGGTCAGTAAGCATTTATTAGGTACTCAGAGAGACAAAATAGTCTCTGCCCTTAGGGACCTTACAGACCTTACAGGTGGTGGTGGATTGTGGTGGAGGAGGTAGATCATGGGACATGAAAATAATTAAGTACAAATAAATTTAGAATTAAAAGGGACCTAAGAGGATGGCTAATCCATCCCCCTCCTTTGACAGATGAGAAACTGACAGACCCATTGAGGTAAAGCCCTTCCACATCCCCTAGGTACTAAATGACAAAAAGAGGATTAAAATTCCAGTCCTTCTACTCCACTAGAATTTTTTTTATCCCTCAGGAGGAAGATCTAGTTGGAGAATGAATGATCTGGAGAGGTCCTGGCTCCAAAGGATGAATGTATCCCTTTTCTGGGACATCCCTTTGGGCAAAGTGTGTCAGACCCATTCCAAGAGTGGGGAGTCTGGGTAGAGGAAAGAACACGCCTGACCTGTGAATCCTTGGCCCTGTATTTAGACTTGACATGTTCTGTACACCCAGGTCTGTCTGCTGTTTGCTTTGTGAACTATACAGATCAAGCCTCTTTGCCTTAAAAATCCACGGCATCTATCATCTACCTCAATAATTAGGTCCCATGCTGTGGACTATCCTTAAAACTAGTCATTTAAGAGTTCTTTTATTCTTTTTTGCATCCACAGGGAAATCGAAATGGCCCCCACCAGTATGGTTGCTGAGTACTTTAAAGAAATGCTGAAATTGAAAGTATTTAATAGAATTGCTGGACTGTCAGCTTCTTCAGTGAATTCCCTTGTGATGAACCTACCGTAGGAAATCGCCCCACTCCCTCGAACTAGAAAACCTAAAGAAAAGTGGGCACGAGGATCAGCTCTGCTCAGAGGGGGTCCCCGGGCAGACGGAGGGTTGGGTCTAGGGTCAGGAGTGCATACTCGTGGCCGTCTGGGCCAGTTTCTTGCCCAGATGGCATGATAAGTGAAGCCCCTAATAAGTTCTCTCATCCTTGCCTGCAGCTGACCTGGCAGGGGGTGACTACCTCCCCTCAGAGACACTGAACTGGCAGACCACTGATTTAAACATTGAAAAATGAATGGAAAGAAAAGAAAAGCAATTTTCAGATGATTTTTTTTCTCCCTGGTAGAAAGTATATTTTGGGAGTTTAAAGTAAATGATATCAATTCTACAGCTGGAAAAGAGCAGGGAGGCTATTGGTCCAACCCCTTTATTTTAAAGACGAGGAAATTGAGGTTTAACAAAGTAAAACAACTTTCCTGAGGTCACCCATGTATTAAAGGTTAGACTCCCTCTGACTCCCAAGTCACTACTTTTTCTGATGTATCATGTAGAAAGTGACATTTTTGTAGCATTTTTTGTAAGGTTTGCAAAACTCTTTGTAAACACTGACTCATCTGATTGACACATTGACCATATAGAGGCTACAGTTACTAATAACCCAGTTTTACAGACTGAAACCAAGTCTCAGAGAGATTAAGTCACTTGCCCAAGGACACACAGCAAGTGTCCAAGATGGAATTGGAAGCCCAAGTTCTGCCGTTTCCAATTCCAGCATGCTTTCTACCATGTCTTATTAGATTTTGAAAAACATCTTTAAGTGATCTACAGACATTCTTCAAATAGCAGGTCTATAATCAGTATAATTATTGAATGATAAAATAGCAAATTTCTGAATTTATTTTTTCATTTAAAGAGTCATTTTTGAAATATTATAGATTTCATAAAAAATGTCCATGTGACTCCTGGAAGTAAGTTTCAGTAATCATATAGCTCATTTATTACTGGTCCAGGGTCAGGAGTAGAGATTTGTGCCCTTCTAAACTTATTATTATTATACATTTAGAGTATATTTGATTTTAATTCAATTCAGCAAATATTAATAGCATATTATAAATATAATCTCATTTGATTCTCACAATAACCCTGGGCAGTGTTGCTATTATTATCCCCCTTTTAATGATAAGAGAACTGAGGCAGACCGAGATAGGATGACTTGCCTAAGGTCTTACAGCTACTAAATATCTGAGGCCATTTTTTAATCCAGGTCTTAATGACCCCAAACTCGCTGCTCTATGAATTCTGGTGCTTTAGCTTCCTCTCTTTTTTACTTATTACCTTTGTGACCTCAGACAAGTCATTTGCTCTCTTTGGTTCTCAGTTTTGTCCTATAGAATATGGGTTTTGTCATGTATCAGAGGACTGAACTATGTGGCCTCTGATATCTCTTCCAGCTTCATCACTATTGTCCTATATTTTATAATGAGGAGGACACTATTTTAGATATTGGAGATTCAGATACAAGAAATAGTCCTTGCCCTCAAGCAGCTTCTTTTCTTCTGGGAATTGAGGAAGAGGAGGATCAGTGTACAAAACATGCAAAAATAAATAAAATTTGTTAATAGAAAACACTATGGAGACAGTGTATAATTAGAATTTTGCTCCCCAGGACTCTAAATCCCAGCTTCCCATGTTCCTTCTCACCTTACACACTAATGTAGGGAGGATATAAATTTTGTGTAGGTTTGCCTTCTCGCTCTTTTCCCAGGATCGTGGTTTTAGCTACTTACTATCTTTACTCAAAGCCTATTTAAAAAAATCAAAGATTCCATCCCTTTGTGGCTTGCCAAAAATGTAAAATTAAAATTAATAGCTAATAACTCCAAGTGTTATATTTTATAAAATTTATTAATAATCACTTGAAGTAGAAGAAATAAAAGAACAAAAGTATGAAAGCCTAAGAAAATAACACATGAGTAAAACTCTCCTGCCTGGCATTCACATAACCTCCTCAAACTGCGTTCCCAGGAAAAGAGTGAGAGTGTAGAGTACACAAAACTTATATCCTCCCTATGTTAGTACATAATATGAGAAAGAGCATAGGAAGCTGGAATTTAGAGTCCTATGGAGCAAAATTCTAATTATACAGCAGGTGTGTGGCTCAGTGGATTGAGAGAGAGGTTTAGAGATGGAAAGTCCTGGATTCAAATCTGGCCTCAGATACTTCACTTAATCCTCATTGCCCAACCCTTATCACTCTTTTGCCTTGGAACCAATAAACAGTATAGATTCTAGAATAGAAGATACAGATTAGAAAGAAAGAAAGAAAGAAAGAAAGAAAGAAAGAAAGAAAGAAAGAAAGAAAGAAAGAAAGAAAGGAAAGAAGAAAGAAAGAAAGAAAGAAAGAAAGAAAGAAAGAAAGAAAGGAAGGAAGGAAGGAAGGAAGGAAGGAAGGAAGGAAGAAAAAGAAAACCCTATCTTCAATCAAAGGAGTTACGTGGTCAGTGAAGAAAGATGTAGCCAGTATATCTGCTTAAGTTTTTGTAATCTTTTAATCTTTGATAACCCCAATTTATTCCAAGATGTGACTTTCTCTAGGTCTCTGAGTGCTCAGAAATGTCTTTCATGGAACATTTATTGACTCAGAGAGGATGCAAAGTGCATTTCCCCAGGTTAATGAACCGTTTCCTCTGACATTTCATTACTGGTTTCAAAAATGATCAAAGATGGCATTGTGTTACCTGTCAGGATGCTCGTCTCAAGAGCCCTCAGTGGAGAAAAGTTACTGTTGTCTTGCTGTAACAAGCAGAGAGAAGAGGCGGCGGAAGGGGAAATTATTGTTAGCTTAACAAATTAGTAAAATGAACAGTTAAACAGAGCCTTAGTGGTTTGTAGGCAAAACTTCCCATTCTGTGCAGATAACAGTTAAATAGAAATAAAGGGAAATCTCTTCCTTCAAATATAATTAATTTCTTGCAAGTACAGTGATTTCTGCTGAAAAAGGAACAGCGTCTCCCTCTTCATATGCATCTTGTTGGAAGCTTTTTTCCAGGGTTTCTGAGATGGAGAGAATGCCAAAACTCAAAGGTCAGAGATAGCCATTCTCTAAGAAACAGCAGATTGGATTATTGAGCATCCAGAATATACATACCTAAATGTGTATATACAAGGATGTATATATATTACATAATCCACATGTGTATCTATAAATATAAATGTGTGTATATATATACACAAACATGCACATGTATGTATATTATGTTTATACATGCGATGTGTGTGCATATAAATATTCCATTTTATGGCAAGAGCTACATTAAACTGGACCCAGTTATAATCAAGTTTCTGGGCTTGTTCCCACGCAGACAGAGACAGAGGTAGGGAAACCCATTTTGATAGCTCATGTGCCCAGGTGAGAGGAACTAATTACTTTTCTCCACAGCCGACAAAAACTTCCACTTCAATTCTACAGATAATGTATGGGCAGCTTTGCTGAAACGTTTAAAATGTACTCAGCCTGGAAGCTGAATTTATTTTTTTCATTTTGAGTCTATCACCTTCAGGGATTGCCTTCTGAGGCTTCCTTCCTGCATAATGAATAGCGATGAGTGGATATTTCATTACCAGGTATCTCCCCCTTGCAGGCAGCTCGGGGAGAACGTCCCCTCTGTTCTGAGGGTGAGCCTCATTTATTTCTCTTTGCCTTCAACCATGTGCAGAGCTTCAGCTGGCTACGTTATTAAATTACTGTTATTACCCTGAGATGTCTTAGTAGGATAAGGTACCAGGTGAGCTAAGTTATTGTTGAGTGTGGACCACATTTTCCTCCTTCTCAAGTTGCCATGGATGGAATTCCATTAGTTTCCTGGGCTGGCAGTCATTGACAGGAAACTGAATCTAATCCAAGGAAACATGAGCTAAGGGCAAGTCTGTACTAGAGGCATGTGAGCTTTCTTTTAAAATCCCCTCAATTTTGGGTCATTTTCATATGAAATAGGCTATATAGCTATAGCACCTCCTGAATCATCTCTATTGGATTTTTGCCACTTTCTCACACTTGAATATATTTAAAAAACATAATATCCCTTGTAAGTATATTCATTCAAAGCAGTGGCTTAAATGTCTATAATATTTAACAAGACACTTTCCTTCAAAGGACTGATTCACTTTGGCTAACAATGGAGCTGCGACTTAAACTTGAGGATCATGACTAGGTCTTGTGTTTTTTCTATTATCCACTAATTCACTTATGTCAGACAGTCAGTATACATTTTAAAGCTCCTACTAAGTGCCAGGCACTGAGCATACAAAAAGAAACAAAAGACAATATTCTCAAGGAGCTCACAATCTTATGAAGGAGATAACAAGCAAATAAGTATGTACAAACAAGCTATATACAGGATAAAAAGAACATCATTAACAGAAGGAAAATGCTAAACTTCAGAAGGGCTGAGAAAGGCTTCCAGAAAAAGATGGGATTTAAAGAAAGCTAAGAAAGTCAAAAGGTAGAGATAAGAAGGGAGTGTATTCCAGGGATGGGGGACAAGCAGAGAAAATACCCAGAGCTTAAAGATGGAGGGTCTTGTCTATGGAGACCTAAAACCACAAATCATAGAATTTCAGACTTCATAGACCAATTTCTTATTGTTCAAGGATCCTATCTACAGGATGATCTGGACTCTGATGGAAGCCCTCTAGAGAAGTGGATCTCATCTCCCAGGGAGTCTTTTCTACTTTTGGACAGCTCTAATTGTTACCTTCTTAAATCATGCATAATCATGCCACTTCAGTTCATTTCTCCCAGTTTTGTCCTCCAGGGAAGCAACAGGACCAATCTTATTTCCTTTTCCCACATGATAGCATTTCAAATTAAAAGACAGCTCTTATGTCCTCCCACTATTCTTTTTGAAAGGCTAAATACCCCTGGATCCTTCAAATGATCTTATCTTATCAACCTAAGACTTTTCCCATCTAGCTTGCCCTCCTCTAGACATTCTCTGGCTTCTCAATGACTTTCCCAAAAACTTTTCCAAAATTGGTCAAAATATTCTAGCCTGGGGCTATCTCCCTGCATGATCTCTTCTAGGACAGCTCTCAATTTTATATAGTATTACCATTACCTCCTGCCAAAAATAAATGATATCAAAACAAAAGAGATCAATTAAAAAGAAAAATGGCAACATATACTACTTTTTCCTTTAAGTTCTGTTTTTCAATTCCCTGTTCTTGCTTACTCAAGATCATTGACCTAGCTTCTTTACCATTATCTCCACTGGCTAAGGATAAGAGACCAGGAGACATTAAATTTTGGTAGAACATAGATGTAGAGGAGTTTTTTTTTTGTTTTTTTTTTTTTAATATGGAGGAGGTTGTATTGTAAACTTTCCCACTTGACTTGAATAGGGTTGTAGGTCAGGAAATGATGACTTTCTGAATCATCTGACTGCCATTCATATTACTGTGAAAAATTAAAGTTATTAGTAGATCTATGGGATAAAAAAGATGAATGCATTTCTAGAAAAGGAGTCAAAAACTTAGAAGTAGGAGGGACCTTATGGGTAAATATAGTTTCCTTGTCCATTTTAAACTGAGGGTCAGTGACGCTAGTGACTTAACCAAGGTCACACGTGAAATAAATTGCACAACAGGCATCTGAATCTGGTTTTTCTTACTCCAAAATTGAGCCTTCTGCTCCATCATTAGGGAGATAGCCTCTGTGGCCATAAGTTACTAGACTTTCTTTCTAGAATTGTCTTCATGTAAGCTCTGGAAGAAACATAGGTTTCATTACTGCTTTTGTAAATTAACCTCTTAGTATATGTAAGTGGTAAGGGAGCAGCAGGCAGGTAAACTTTGGGTTGTAGCAGAACATCTTGATTATGATGTTCTATAAAAGGAGGATATGAGACTTGATAGGGAGCTAGACCTTGAGTCAGAAAGACTTGAGTTCAAATACAACCTCAAACACTCACTAGCTATGTGACTCCAGGCAAGTCACTTAATTCAATTTCCTCATCTGTAAAATGAGATGGAGAAGGAAATGACAAACTACTCCAGTATCTTTGATATCCACTGTGTTATCCAGGGGAATGTCAGAGTTTCTAATTAGGGAAAAAGGACATTTGTGGGTAATGAGATCTAGAATGGGGCCATCTTATGATCTAAGGGCGTAGGATTATAATATCATAGATTCAGAGCTGCAAAGGACCTACATGGCCATTTAGCTCAATCCTCTCATTTTACAGATGGGTAAACTGAGACTCATGCAAAGTGAATGGCTTGCCTGAGGGTACATGGGTAGTTAGTAGCAGTGGTGGGATCAGTTTTTAGAGATCAAATTCAAAATTTTAAAAGCAGATCCTTTCTAACACTAATATTCTGTGGGATAAAATGCAGCTATGGAATTTAGTCACAGTTTGTATGCATTATTCTTGAGTAGTCTATGATACTTGGCATTCCTGTTTATCCTTGTCTATTTGAAGCCAACTGGCATCTTGAGCGTGACTGCTAACCCCATAGTAGGCATTCAACAAATATTTGTTTAGTCGAATTGCCTGGAAGTCAGCTATGTGGGGCATTATTTTCTCAACTGAAATGTTTCCGCCATCTAAAAGAGAAGAATCTTCTCTGAGGAGAATTTGACCCCAGGCTCGAATGGCTAATTAATTTTAGTGTTATGACTTTTAATTCATTCAGCACCTAACTGATGCACTTAAAGTTATACTCTTTCACATTTTTTTCAGTTTTCTACTTTTCTTTCATATTTATTTCTATTCTCTCCCTTTACTTAAGATTTAGGAATTTTGACCAGATTCTTCATTTACAGTTCCATGGATTTTCATAAGACGCTGCATACCCACAATAAGATATTATTTAATAAAGATTAGTGTCCCTTAGCAAGGGAAGAATGTCTTTCTGGGATAATCCATTTGTAACATAAATTAATTCATTTTTCTTTACCTTCTTTACATACTCATATAGAAACTGTCATTCTTCCTCATGAGCGAGTATACTGTACAGGGGGAGAAGAGCTGCTTTTTTGATGTCATTTGCCTCCTGCCTTCTTCTCCTCCAGCATCTTTTTTTTTTAATTCCTTACCCTTCCTTGTATTACAAACTTCCTCAAGGCACCACATGCTGCTTTAGCTGTCTCGACTGTAAGGGAGAAGATGACTAATTGAAGTCACTTATTGAAATAATAGATTGGGTTGTGACACTCGGAGACGATGCTTCCACGATGGACTCCAGCTGATGTTATGTAAAAATATGCACTCACGGATTGCTTTTTGCAGATGTCTGCAGAATGCAGATAATCAGCCTGCTGACGAGGTCTGGAAATTAAAGATCCTACTTGACCAGTTAGAATTATGGCCTGTAAGGACATTGTCACGGGGTAGTAATGAAAGAGACTTTCCTCTCTGGCAGTGTGAATTACAATCTGCTGTGGGTCACCACTGGAATTAGGTGGCTCTATCCCCGCTTCCCCATTTGGGCAGAGAATAATGGGCTCAGGTGAAAATGGGTGCTTTCATGGCCCGGCATGATGAACATTTGGTTAGGCTGAAATCCCTTCAAAAACAGTAAGGTACACCGATATCTTCCTTTGCCCTGACACTAAGATGTCTTTGGTCCACTTTAGAGTGTATTGCTTCTGACTTTTGTTTAGAGAGTGTTTCTTGGAGATGGATTTTAGACCTTCTAATAGCACACATCTTATTGCAATATTATTGCTATGACATCTCCATTATTAAGGTGGTGACCCCACCTCCTTCCTTATTTCTTATCACGTCCCCACAGAACATAGCTGATCTGCTTGTACTGAATCTCCCTGGCTTTCCTGTCTCAGGTAGCTATTTAGAAACTTGTTTAAATAAATGGTAAAAAACCTTGTTTGGTGTGGAAGTTCCCCAGGCTCTGAATTTCTAATGACCATATTGTTTGAGAATACCAGAGAGCTTCTGGGCTCACCAACTGGATGCTTTATTAACAACAAATAGAAACTAAATACCACTAATGATGTTTATTGGGGAATGTATTTTAAAAGGCAGGGCCCCGAGTGAAAGGAGTTTGTTGGGAGCATATGGAAGAGAAATGAAATCTTCTAATATTATATTCAGTATTCTGAGGCCCGGGAGCAACATTTAAAATTGTTTCCATCTCAGTTACAGAAGAAAATGATAGGTATTGTTCCAAAATACCTTGTACATTTCCTGTTCTTGTGGCAGGGAAAAAAGGGAGTAAGAAAAGAGAATTGGAAAGGGGAGGGTAGAGATGCTCTTGGAAAAGTATTTTTAAATAGCGACTTGTAAATTCCATTCTCGGTAGTAGGAAAACCAACCCAGTATACCTGAATGTGTAATAAAACAACTATTTGACACGTCGAGGTGCATGAACTATGTAGTGTAATCAGAGCTTATTTTCCAGTAGTGGAGATTGGAATTTACAAGACAGGGCTAAGAAGAACCTTGGTTTTATTTTCTGAGGGAGAGTGAAATTTATAAGTCACTGCTTAACCGTGCCAAGGGTGCCACTTCCTATGTAATGAACAGTGAAATTTACAAGTTCCCTGTTAAAAATTCTCTACATCTCTGATTTGGGGGTATATTGTTTTTATTTTTATTTATTTTGTGTGTGGGGGGGTTCCCTATGAGGGTAAGTAAAGTCTCTAAGATTAATCAAAATCATTTATTATGAATTCATTCTTATTGCCAATGAGGGTAATACTGTGGGAAAATCTACTAGGAAAAGTAAAGGGTCATGAAGATTGTGGAGTGAGGAAACTATTTTGGGGGAATTTTGATTTGTATTCACCACTGAAAACCATACAGAGAGGACCCATATTCTAATCAAACCTCATCTGTTTCCTTTGTCATTTTCACTTTTCACGAATTTAATTAATATACTAATTGATTATGTACTTTCCTTTTTGAAATTTCCCCTACCTAAAACAACTTCCTCAACATAAGAGGAAATTTCTAGCAATTAGAAATATTTTTTAAAGTCATTTTGTAAGGTCATGATTTCTCCATCACTTGACTTTACTGGCTATATGTGAATGACTAACCATGAGAGAATTTTATAGAATTTCAGAGTTTTGAAGAGATCTCCATAGCCATTGAGTACAGCCTGAAAAAAAAAAGTAACTTCAGAATAAGATCCCTGACAAATGATCGTTTGGCCTTGAAGATCTTCAGTGAGGGGAAGTCTCTAGCTCTAAGACAGCTCATTCAACTGATGACTGTCTCTAGTCTTAGATGTTATTGATGGACCATTGGGCAAATTACATTATCTACCTGTCTGGCCCTTAGCTCCACATTTTTGTAACTAGTGTTATTGGACTAGATGAATTATAAGCCACGTCCATTTCTCAATCCATTCCTCTCGATGTTTTATGGGGAATTCTTCATTGGCCAGAAGGTTGGATTAGATTACTTCAAAAGAGTCTCCATGATTTAAGAGAATATGATTTTATATTTATGTATAAATTTATATGTATGATGACTGGAGAAGTCTGGCTAGAATATGGGATTCCAGCAGGTCTCTTAGTATTGGTTTTATTTTAATAGATAGAAAGGAGAAGTATGTATCCTAAGGGCTCTACTGGAATCCCTTATTCCAAGTAACTTCTCCAGTCATCAATATAAATTAAAAGCATTCTCTTCTGGTTCCGGGTTAAGATGGCGGCAGAGTAAGAAGCAGCTCTGAACTTCTCCTGACCAAAACACACAAAACTCCTCAAGGGGACATAAAAACAAGTCCAGACGAACAGAGGAACCCCACAACAGGGCACAGCGTGGAAGGTACATGGAATCGAGGCATTTCCATGCCATAAAGGGGTGAAACAGCTCTCACTGAATCGCAGGCTGAGCAACCACCCCACCCTCACCCCCTCCACACACAACACCTATAGCGCCAAGGCCAGCTAGGAAGAGGTGGAGCAAGTTAGGGGCACCCATTGAGTCATTGGCGGTTCCGGGGCCTATTCCTGAGAGCGGCAGGATTTAGGACCCCAGGAAGCTAGCGAGTACACGTGGAATCTGAGCGCGGGAGTAGGACGCTGGGAGAGGACGCAGGGCACAGAGCGCGGGCTGAGAGTGCAGGCACAGGTGGAGGTGAGGCTGGAGGCAGACACAGCCATGAGTTAAAGCTCTGAAACCCTGAGTGGGGAACCAGTGCAGACGGGCATACGACTGTGGAAGCAGCACCCTGAGACTTGTAAAGAAACCTCCTGCAGAAGATCAAGCAAGGGGGTCCACCAGGGGGCTTGGCCTTGGAAAAAACCAGACAGACCTCAGGAGCCAATAGACCGTGGACAGACCCTGAGCGCAAGGATAAACCTGAGAAGCTGCTGGGCTAACGATGGCTACCCAGTCTCAGGAAGCTCAGAAGAGAAAGATTAACAACAAGAAAAAGAAGTCTTTAACACTCGACAACTTTTACACAGAGAAAATCCAGACAACCAAGCAAACAGAGGAGGAGAACAAACAAGCATCCGGACCCTCTACAAATAAGGAAAACTCCTCACAAGCTATGGAAGAGTTCAAAACTGAGATTTTGAGGAAAATGGAAGAGATCTGGCAAGAAAATAACAGATTAAAAGGTAGAATCTTGCAGTTTGAAAGTGAGGCTCAGAAACCAAATGAACTGATAAGCAAATTGAACAACAGAAATGTCCAGATTGAAAAGGAATACCAGAAGATTATAACCGAAAACCAGAAGATTATAGCCAAAAACCGAAAGATTATAGCCGAAAACCAATCCCTAAAGGCTAGAATTGAGCAATTGGAAGCTAATGATCTCTCAAGACAACAAGAACAAATAAAACAAAGTCAAAAGACTGAAAAAATAGAAGGAAACATGAAATATCTCAATGAGAGAGTGAAAGACCAAGAAAACCGGTTGAGAAGAGATAATTTGAGAATAATTGGTCTTCCAGAAAAACCAGAAATTAATAGAAACCTGGACTCCATACTAACAGAAATAATCCAGCAAAATTGCCCTGAAGTCCCACAACAAGAGGGCAATATAGACATTGAAAGGATTCATAGAACACCTGCGACATTCGATCCAGAAAAGAAAACACCCAGAAATATAATTGCAAAATTCAAGAGTTTCCAAGCAAAAGAAAAAAATCTTATAAGAAGCCAGAAAGAAACAATTCAAATATCAAGGAGCAACAATCAGGATCACATAGGATCTGGCAGCCTCCACGCTAAAAGACCGTAAGGCTTGGAATACGATATTCAGAAAGGCAAGAGAGCTGGGCCTGCAAGCACAGATCAACTACCCATCAAAATTGACTATATATTTCCAGGGGAAAGTATGGGCATTCAACAAAATTGAAGAATTCCAGGTATTTGCACAGAAAAGACCAGGGCTAAATGGAAAGTTTGATATCCAACCACAGAAATCGAGAGAAACATGAAAAGGTAAATAAGATACAGAGGGGAAAGAAAGAAAATTTATAATTTTTAAATTTGCCTTTTTAAGGGCATCAGTGAGATCTAATTATCTGTATTCCTATGTAGAGAAATTTTATGTATAATTCTCTGTAGTGAGCTCTATTCACTATTATAATATTCACTATTATAGTAATCAGAAGAATAATTCACAGGGTGAGGGTGGAACACTAAATAATCTAAGATGACATGGGGGATGGGAAAGAGGGAGTGAATAGCAGGGGACACCAAGAGAAACTTGAGTGAATAAGAAAATAGGATATTCTATTACACAGAAAGAGGGTATGGGAGGGAGAGGGGACAAATACTATTATAAGAAGGAGAGTAAGAGAGCATAAAGAGGTAATAATCAAACCTTACTCTCAGTGTAATCAACCTGGAGAGGGAAGAGTAGCTATACTATCCATTGGGAAATAAAACTCTTATCTAAGCCTTCTGAGAAAGACAGAAGGGATAAACCAAGGAGAGCAGGGGAGTGGGGAGGACAAAAAAAGGGAGGGGAGAAGGGGGAGGGAATTCATAAGGCCTTTAAAAACAAAAAGAGGGGGAAAAATAAGGGAGGGGGTAGAAAGGGAAGTTAATCAAGGGAGGGGATAAGGGATAGCAGCTCAATAGCAAACCACTGATTTAAAAGGAAAAAAGTATAAGGAAAAAGGGGGTAGGAATGGGGGAGGATTTGATAATGTCAGCAAATGCACAACTGATGATTATAACTCTGAATGTGAATGGGATGAACTCACTCATAAAACGGAAGCAAATAGCAGAGTGGATTAGAAACCAAAATCCCACCATATGTTGTCTACAAGAAACACATATGAGGCGGGTGGACATACACAAGTTTAAGGTTCAGGGTTTGAGCAAAATCTTTTGGGCGTCAAA
>NC_058130.1:24221096-24268335 GCF_016433145.1 Gracilinanus agilis | reverse complement strand
TAAAATGAAAGAAGGGGAGAGTAATGAATGTTGGAGGGGATGTGGCAAAATTGGGACATTAATGCATTGCTGGTGGAGCTGTGAACTGATCCAGCCATTCTGGCTGGCAATTTGGAACCATGCTCAAAGGGCTATAAAAGAATGCCTGCCCTTTGATCCAGCCATACCATTGCTGGGTGTGTACCCCAAAGAGATCATAGATAAACAGACTTGTAAGAAAATATTTATAGCTGCGCTTTTTGTGGTGGCAACAAATTGGAAAAGGAGGGTATGTCCTTCAATTGGGGAATGGCTGAACAAACTGTGGTATATGCGGGTGATGGAATAACCTTTTGTGCCAAAAGGAATAATAAACTGGAGGAGTTCCAGGCGAACTGGAGAGACCTCCGGGAACTGATGCAGAGTGAAAGGAGCAGAGCCAGAAGAACATTGTACACAATGACTGATACACTGTGGTAAAATTGAATGTAATGGACCTCTGTACCAGCAGCAATGCAATGATCCAGGACAATTCTGAGGGATTTAGGGTAAAGATCGCTACCCACATTCAGAGGAAGGACTGCAGGAGAGGAAACATATAAGAAAAACAACTGCTTGAATGCATGGGTCGGGGTGGACATGATTGAGGGTGTGGACTCGAAACTACCACACCAATGCAACTACCAACAATTTGGAAATTGGTCTTGATCAAGGACACATGACAAAACTACTGGAAATGTGCAACGGCCATGGGTGGGGTGAGTGTGGGGGGTGAAGGGGAAAGGAGGAGCATGAATCATGTAACCATGTTTAAAATGAATATTAATAAATGTTTGAAAAAAAAAGCATTCTCTTCTGAATTTCCATAGTGATTGCTATCAGTTCAAGAAGTATTTATTAAATTATTTTGCATTGTGGTAGACACTGAGAACAAGGATTTATAAAGAAGAGAAAGATCCATTCTCTATGATTCATTTTGGGAATAATTATATGTAAGCTGATTGATTCTTTTTATTGTTATTTTCAATTGAAATTTCAATTTCCTAAATTTTCATATTATTTAATATTTAAGTATATCTTGTCTTTATAACTAGATCCTCCCTCTTGTCCCTCCTCCCCTCCCTCCCTTCTTTCCTTCCTTCCTGCTATCCTTTCCTTCCTTCTTTCCTTCCTTCCTTCCTTTCTTCCTCTTTCCCTTTCTTTTCTAGCTCCCAAGTTACAATATTTACTCCCCTATGACTTGTAGTTCATAAAAATGATCACATCTTATTTTCTTATAACAGCTATTTACCCAGTCTCTTGCCTTCTGTATTTCTTGAAGTGGATTTTAACCCTAATATAATATTTTATACTTAACCAACTAGATTCCATCTTGCAGCTTGTTGAAAATTCTTTTTATCTGAACCCCTTCATTGAACATACTAACTTTCTCTTTGGGGTTCCTAGAACCTGTATAATTGGCAAAAAAAGCATCATTCTTTTCATTTAAGCATTGGCAAAAAAGTGTTGAACATCATAGGACCAGGCATAGGATCCATGGGGGCACTTGAATGAATAAATGGATGGATGAATGAATGACAAAAGGCATGTATTAAGCATTTACTAAGTGTCAGGCACTTTGCTAAGCACTGAGGAAACCAAATTGCCTCAGATGCTACCCTCAAGGAGCTTAGATTCTAATTACAGGAGGCAGTGTGGGAAACTGAGAGGCTACAGAGTGGAGCCATAAGACAGTTGTTTGGCAAGTCTCTTTCAGGAATGGTAACTAATGTTGATTTAATTTTTGTGCACACAAAGAGATGGGAGGAAAAGCACAACTCATGAGGACATGAAGATTTCTGAGGAGCAGCCTCTTTGGTATTACTTGAGATCAATCTGGAGAACTCTTACTAGTTAGGAGTGTTGGGACTCTGGAAGTGATCGAGTGCCAGGTTGGAGGATGAGGGTAGAGAAAAGTGTTATGACATAGATATGGCCAGAGAACTTCACTGGAGACCCCTCCCTATGTGGAAAGTAAGATTTTCATGAATAATCTTTGGCTCTGATCATTCGACCAGCTCCTAATTTGCCTGATTTAATGTTACTTCTCTCCTCTTATTCACAAGGATACAAGCATGAGAGAGCAATAAAATACAATGTTCCTCTGATCTGGTGTCATGGCCATGCCAAAAAAGGAAATATGGAGCCTGTAATTGATGGAGCCAGAGCAGCATTTTATGATTGTTGCTTCCTTTTCTGGGTGTCCACTAAGCATCTCTTTAATAATATATTTGAGCATTTTGCCAGGAATCAGAGTGAAGCTCACCAGTCCATAGTTTACAAACTCCATCTTATTCCTTAAAAACAAAAAGTTGAATAACTGTCTTTCTCCTTTCTCATGGGCATGCCAAGCAGAATACCCCATTTTATGCCTTGAACATGGCCAGTGCTTAATAAATATTTAATTGAATTTAAGTGGAGAATCCTGATATTTTACTAATAAAGTTAAGGTAGGTGGGAGAGGAGAGAAGAAAGAAAATCAGACCCTCTAATAGTAAAAGGAATACATTACCTGGAATATTTCAGCAGGAGTGAGTCTGTGACATTTGAAGAAAGTATCCTAAATTGGGCTAAGGGAAGTAGAGAAGGATATAAAAATAGATCACATTTATAGTACTTTAAGATGATTTTTAAAAGACATGTACTGAAGATGGAAGCAAGGGCAGGTAACAGAGGATCATTACAAAAGCATGGCATGGTACTCTTAGAATCGTGCCCAGAGTCCTAAAAAGCTCAGATTGAGCTGAGGCTGGCAAGTAAAACTAAGGACGATAAAAAGAGGGTTTAGAAAAAAGCTATTTGGGGGAAAAGATAAAGAGCTAAGAAGGAATAGGACTGCTGCCCAGGGTGGCTGGGACAATGATAACTGAGAAGGGAGAAGAGGCTGAGCTGCTCCTTTCTTATCTTGCTTCTCTTTTCTCTGCTAAGGTGAATGACCCTTGGACTGGAAGGCATAGAACAAAAATGGCTAATTAGGAGTTGATACCTGAGATAAGTAAGGAAATAGTAAGATAGCCTCTACCTGTCCTTGAGGAGTTTAACTCACAGGATCTGGATGAACCTTCTTACTTGAGTAGTGCAAGAAGTGAATGTGATTGGGGAGACATTGACTTGACTAGGGTATTTGATAAAGCATGAATATAGGAGACATAAAAAGGACCAGAAAATGACAAATGATTTTAAAAAAATGTTTTTAAAGAGGAAAGAATGGAATCCATCAGCTCTAGGTCAGTGAACTGAACTTTGGTTTCTAGCAAAACACTTTGATATTGTCATCATCTGGAAAATGATTGCTAACTAGCAAGAGTTCTCCAGATTGATTCTAAACAATACCCAACAGGCTATCCTCCTGAGTTGTGTCCTCTTTCCACCTCTTTGCGTGCAAAGAAATAAATCTGGTCTTTCATCATCTGGAAATGGATATGGTGATCACAAAAAACCACCTAACATGGATTCAACTGGACTAGCTGATGCCAAACCCTCTTTCTTTTTCTCTCTCCCTTCCTTCTTTTCTTCATTCCTCTATTTCTTCATTCCTTGATCCCCCACCTCTTTTTCAGATTGAATTAGGGAAGAAGAATGCTGTAGAAAAAAATTCAATAAATATTAGATAAACATTTGGTAAAATCTGACCTGCTCAAATTCTTCACTAGCTTCCTATGTAGAATAAAACAGGAAGATTTCTGCTGGTGTTTAAAGCCTTTCCTAATCGAATTACAGCCCATCTCTCCAAACTGGTTTCAAATTATTCCTCCTCACACATTTTACTTTTCAACCAAAAAGGTCAACATTTTGTTCCTCTTACAATACATTCCACTCCCTCCCTCTGGCTTTGCATAGGATGTCTTCTCTGGCCTGAATGCTATTCCTCTTAGTTTCTGCCTCCTAGAATGCCAGCAGCCTAGTAGCTCAGGTACTTCCTTCACTATCAGGTCTTTCCTGATTTCTTCAATTATAAAAGTCCTCTGGTACCTCTGAAATGACTTTGAATTTATTCTACATATATTCTTTATATACTTATCTGAGTATATGATCATTCCTCCTGTTGAATGTTAATTCCTTGGGATTAGGGATCCCATTAATGCTGAGTTTTTATCCCCAAAGCTTAGTGCACAACATTCTCAACAAATTTCTAAATTGAAATGAACTGGCAAGGTATTCCTATAGAAAAGATGGAAGAATATGAACTGTATAATAGAACAGGGAGATGTCTTTGGATAAGGTTGAAGTAAGGTTAGACCCACAATTACCAATGATTCTTCTATCTTATCTTGGAAGGTAAGTCTTCAGTTGAATGATGCAGGTATTTGCGTGTAGTAGCCCTGTGCTATTCGATATATTTATTGGTGACTTGGATAAAGGTATAGAAGGTAGACTTATCAAATCTGAAGATGGAAGGAATAGTTAATACCAGTCAGGTCAGGATCAAAGAGATTGATAGGGGCAATGAGGTGCCTCAGTGAATAGAGAGCTAGGCCTTGGAAACTGGGAGGTCTTCAGGTTCAAATCTGATTTAGATCCTTCCTAGCTATGTGACTCAGATCAAGTCATTTAAATCCAATTGCCTAGCCCTTACTACTCTATTGACTCAGTAGATAGAAGGTAAAGGTTTTAAAAGAAAAGATTGATAGGCTAGATAAATGGACTAAATTTAATTATATGAAATTTTATAGAGGAAAATATAAACTCTTACATGTGGACTCAGAATATCAATTCTAAAATGGTGGAAGAGTGATAAGATAGTTTCTATAAAAAAATCATTTTAGTGATTGGCAGGCTCAATGTGAGTCTGATATATTGTGTGGCTTTCAAAAATGCCAGTGATGTGATAAGCTGAGGCATTACCATATTGTGTAGTCATTTTTCAGGCATCTCTGACTCTTCATATCCCCATTTGGGGTTTTCTTGGCAAAGATACTAAAGTGGTTCACCATTTCCTTCTCCATCTCATCTTATAGATGAGGAAACTGAGGCAAACATGGTTGAGTTTCTTGCCCAGAGACCCACAGCTAGTGTCTAGAGGCCACATTTAAATTCAGAAAGATGAATCTTCCTGATTCCAGGACTAGTACTCTACTCATCTGGTCACCTCACTGTCCCAAGTGAAGCATAGCTTCCAGAAATAACAAGGGCATTGGTACTGCCATAGTCTGCCTTGATAAGATCCCATCTGAAGTCTTACATTCAGGTCTCACATCCGTATTGTAGGAAAGACATTAGTAAGCTAGGAACTGTCCAGAGGGAGTTGAACTCAAGAATGATGAATAGTCTTGAGTTCATGCCACATGAGGACATGCTAAAGAAGTTGGAGATGTTTAGTCCCAAGAACAGAATCCTCTGGCCAGACAATAATTTCCATCTTTAACCAATCCATGAGGTACTCTTTAGAAGAGAGGTTAGCATTGTTCTCCTTTAAAGGGAAAGACTAGTAACAAGGAGAAGAAATTATAAAAAGGCGAATTTGGACTGGCTCTGCAGGAAAATATCCTAATGATTTAGAGTTATCTCATAGTCAACTGAATTGCCTAAAGAGGTCATTCATTCTTCTTGACTGAGAATCTTCTAGTAGGGGCTAGATGACCACGCGTGAGAATGCCACAAAAGAGAGTTTCTTCCTAGATTGAGTTGGACTAGTCGATCCCTGATGACCCTTCTCACTCTGAAATTCTGTGATTCTCAGATATGAAGAATTTTCTCCTCGCGGCCATCCTGTTCATGAATTATTATCCCCATTTAACAGCTGTGGAAACTAAAGCTCAGAGATAGGGATGATTTTCCAAGACCATATGGCTGGCATGCAGTAGGACCAGAATTTCAACCTCGCTTTTCTTACTTTAAGACCAATATCTTTTTCTCTCTGCCTCTGTTTTTCCCAGGAATTCAGTTTGCATGTCATAAATCAAACTTGTCTTCCCAGATCTATGAACTAAAGACATTCCTGTCCTAGGGCATTTAGAATAGCCTAAATCTATGTTTAGAATATAGAAGGAGCATCTGGAAGGATGTGGGTTTGGGGGTCAGAAGATGTTGGTCATCACTTAGTACCTGGGTGATACTGGACAAGTCAGCTCCTCTCTTCAGGTCTCAGTTTCCTTACCCAAGAGATAAGGAGGTTGGTTTGGAGGGCCTCCAAAGGACCTTCCAGCCCTAAATCTAAGGCTCTTCTACTTTTTAGATATTTTTTACGTATCTAATTATTTAGATCTCCACCATTCCGTGAGCTCATTGAAGGCAGGGACTTTCTCTTATTTCTCTTTATATCTTTGACACTTAGCCCAAAGGCATATTTTAAGTGCTTAATGATTATTTCATCTTGACTCAAGATGTTTTCAGGCCATTCTGTCTTAAGATTGAAGTCCCTAATGGTTAATCTTTCCTTAATCTATAACTTTTTAGTGCCTTTTGGGGGTCTTGAGGACATATCAAAAACACAATCACCTCTGCTGGTTACTCCTGCCTTGGGCAGATCACTTAACCTCTGGACCTCAGTTTCCTCATTTGTAAAATGAGAGGTAAGATTAGAGGCCTATGTAAGGTCCATTTCAGTTCTAAATCTAACCCTGATCTTCTGAACCATTCATGAGCCTTGAATCTCGGAGTCATCTCCCCTCCTGTTAGCCTTTATTTGCCCAATGTCATCAGTCCTTCTTATCTGTCTTTTCTCACTCTCCTCACTGTAGCTTTATCAGAGGAACCCATGTTCTCTTCCTAGCTGACAGAAATACCAGCCTCTGACATTGGGTTGGATGCCACTGCCGACTCTCTCCCTCCCATTAGAAGCAGAAAATGAAGCTATTCTTTAAACCTGTTAGTTGGGAGATTTAATTTTTTTCCTAGTGACATTAACATAATTATTGTCAGCATTTTATGGTGGCATTTAAAGTGCTGACACAGAGAAAATCCTTCCCAGATCAAATCGAGATTCTCCTTTGAAAATTTCCAGCCTCCTGCCTCTCCCTTCTTCGCTCCCTATTACAGTTGAGTCAGATATTTTTTTTTCTTTTCTTTCTTCCAACTGTGTCTTTCAGAAGAACTGGGAAGAGGGGCTCCCTGCCTAGAGTCCAGCCAGGGCGACGTAAGATGTTTCTTTGACAACGTGTGAAAAGAGCCCGACAGGAGCCAGGCTACCTGGAGATGGGGCCACCAGGATGTTTAGTCTTTGAATGACCGGCTTTGATACTCTGAAGGCTTAAAGGAGCAGACAGAGCTGGGGACATGCTGTGCTCCGTCGGGCCAAAAGCCCTGGAATTGTCACATCTACTTTCTTCTTGTCCAATGAGTGACCTCCGTCTAAATGGAGATGCTGGAGGGACCCCTGAATCTGGAGCTTTATTCAGGCTTTTGGGTCCCCAAGAGAGGCTATTCTTCAGGCTTGACAATGGGGGATGTGTTTTTTTTAAAAACAGATGGTGGCAAATTCATTTGATTTAGTCCTTTTTGGTGGATCAGTAGAGAAACAACGAGACTTCAGGGAGCAGGTCAGGTATACAGTCTCTCGTCTCTATCACACATTGTTTCTTGATGGGCAGGTTCTGAATTGAGTCTGGCCAGGCCAGCAGTATTGGGAATGGGTCTGGGGGGCGGGGATGGGAGAGTGAGGAAATATGCGGGGAATAGAGGGAGAGAAGAATGACATCATAGACCCAAGGTCACTGGCGGAAGGGGAGGTTCAGTTTACACTAGTCACATTTCTACTTTGCTCATTGTTGTTCTTCAAAATTAAAGCAGCTTGGGGGCAGCTGGGCAGCTCAGTGGATTGAGAGTCAGACCTAGATTCGGGAGGTCCTGGGTTCAAAACTGACCTCAGACTCGTCCCAGCTGTGTGACCCTGGGCAAGTCACTTGACCCCCATTGCCTAGCCCTTACCACTGTTCTGCCTTGGAGCCAATACACAGCATTGACTCCAAGATGGGAGGTGAGGGTTTAAAAAAAAAAGAAACAAAATTAAAGCAGCTGGATGACTCAGTAGAGAGCCAAGTATAGAGGTGAGAGGTTCTGGGTTCAAATATGGCCTCAGACACTTCCTAGGTATATGGCTCTGGACAAGTCACTTAACCCTCGTTGCTTAGCCCTTAACTCTCTTCTGCCTTGAACCAATACATAGTATTGATTCTAAGATGGAGGGAAAAGAGGTTAAAAAAAATGAAATCTGTCCGTGAATCTTGACAAAAGAAAAGGTCTTGCAATGCTTTAGAGCAGCATAGATTTAGGGTTTTAAGGGAACTTAAGGGTTTATCAGGTCCAGCCCTGTTATTTCACTGATGAGAAAACTGAACTCTGGAAAGTTATGTGATTTTTTTTTTAGTGTCAACTTATTTAGAGATAATTTTTAAGAGCCTTACCTTTCTTAGAATTAATAGTGTGTATTGGTTTTAAGGCAGAAGAGTCATAAGGGCTAGGTAATGGGGGTCAAGTGACTTTCTGAAGTCAAATTTGAACCCAGGACCTCCCATCTCTAGGCCTGGTTCTCTCTCCATTGATCTACCTACCGGTCCCCTAGAAATAAATTTCATGAGCAGCATTGGAATCCAGATCTCAGGGATTTTCCATTCCTGTGGTTTCCCTTTGATTTTGATGTGGCCTGTGTATACTTTGGGAAAAGGTATCAGTAAATATTCGATAGAAAGAAAACCTCAAAAGCCAATCAAATCTAATATTTCCCTTTTCTAAATGAAAACAAAACAAAAACAGCCAGACCCAGAGAGAATGGGTGATTTGCTCTGGGATACACACTCAATACGTGTCTGAAGCAGGGTTGGAATCCAAAGCTAATGTTCTATCCCCTGCACCATATTGCCTGATGCAATTCATTTGCGAAAAAAAACATTTTCTTTGTCTTTTTTCCTTCTCTTCTGGGTTTGAAGGACCCTTTGTGTAATTTGGGAAAAGACAGCAAGACAGTCACAGATGACCTTTGAGTCCGTCTTGTCCAACCTTCTCATTTTCTAAGTAAGTCCTGGGCAACCTTCGCCCAGGAGAGTGAAGTGATTTGTGCAAGGACACATCAGGAATAAAGATCAGAAGAGGGATTTGAACACAGATCAGATCTAGTCCAAAAGTATTTATTAAATTCTGATTGTGTGCCATATGCTCTGCTAAGGGAAAGAAAAAGAAATACTGTTCCTGCTTATGAGGAGTTTGCCTTCTAATGAGGGCAGATATTAAACCTCCTGTGAGTAAGCCCATAGTGTTCAAGACAAGGTTATTCATTTAGGACTGTGTTTAGAAAGTTATTAAACAGAACTGATGATGGTGAAAGCTAAAAAGTAAAGGAAAATGAGTTCCTAAGACAGAATGAAGTCCTGGAGTCCTATCAGAAATGGGTCCAAGAAAGGAATGAAGGCATGAATGTGGCTGGCTGGGGAGGTGTTCTTCCTTACAACAGAGGATCCAGGAAAAAATAACCAATCCCATTATGGAACTGCAGAGGTGGACAGCTCTTCCAGTATGGGAAGGCTTCAAGGGAAGAAGAAAAGGTACTCTTGGAGCTAGTTCTAGAAAGCTGATTGTTAAATAGAAGATTTTTTTCCCAAAGCAACTATTATTGCAGAAGTCCCAAAGAAACAAGCCAAGAGTGGTCTGCAGTGCTGTATTTTCACACTGACACCTCCTATCCCTCTCTGAAGCCAGCTTCAATAATAGCCTTGCAGAAGCCCTTCGAGGCTGATCCTGATGCTGGGAGCTTGGTTTCTATTGGGAGTATCTTGTTGAAATATTCTATAAGAAGTACAGGTTTTTTTTCCCCCACTGTATTGGGGAGAGAGGAAGAGAGGGTGTAGTTATTAGGAGAAAAGACAGTGATCATCCACGTCATAGTCTTTCGAGGCATTGGGTCCAACCCTTCATAATAACTAGCACATGAACTGTGTACAAATGCACACACACATTCTATATATGGAAAGGACTTTAAGAAGCCATTGAGTCCAACCTCTTCTTTTAAAAGAAGATGATTTCAAAGCCCCAAGATGTTAGATAATTTGCCCAAAGTCACCTGGGGGGAAGCATACACACAAATATACATAAATAAGCACATATGTGTGTGTATATATATATATATAATATAATAAGTGTGAGTAAAACAAACCCAGTAGATTGAGTCTCTAATGAACTAGCTTTCACTGACTTGCTAAAGCTGATTGTTAAATTTTCAATGTAAGCTTTTACACCTTGGAATTGGTAAATTCTGCAAATCAGGACTTGATTTATTATTNTATATATATATATATATATAATATACTAGTATATTATATATTATAATTTTATATTATGATATATACACATATAGTCATATAAAATTATATATAATATATATATATATACATAACACACATACACACACATACATTTAAAAAGTACATGTGTGTTTTTAGGTTTGTAATTTTAAAAAGCTTTATTGATATTATTTCCTTTTTTCTTTAAAACAACTCTAGGATGTAGGTAGAAGGAATTATTATATCCATTATATATGTATATATTTTATTATATATTTTATATTTATATGTATATGATATCTATTTTACAAATGTGGAAATTGTGGCAGGTAATTTAAGACAAGACTTGCCCAAGATTGAACAACTGGCAAGTCTCTGAGCCTGCATTCATGCCTTCTAGTTGCTTCTAAATCATTAACAAATACTTTATTTTTTTATTTTTTATTTTTCTTTAATAATAATTTAGAATATTTTTCCATGGTTACATGATTATTGTTCTTTCCCTCCCCCTCTCCCTGAGCTGATGAGCAATTCTACTGGATTTTATATGTATCGTTGCATTAACAAATACTTTCTGAAGGACTAAAGGAAAGAAAGATTGGAGTTCAAAACCTGGTTCTGACATTTATCACCTGGGTACTCACAGACAAGTAACTTTACTTTTCTTAGACTGTTTCTCCATCTGTAAAATGGAGCTATTAAGAACTGGAATGGCTACCTTCCAGGGTTGTTATGAGGCTCTGTTGAGGGAGGTAGTGAGAATTTTTTATGGCACCGTAATATTTGCAATGAATATTTCATTATTTCCATTATATAGATGAAGAAAATGAGGTCTAAGGAGGTTAAATCACTTGCCTAGGGCCACACAAATAGCCAGGGTTGAAGTCAGGTTTTCCTGAGTTCAAGGCTAAAGCCTTATCCACTAGAACACTTTGCTGTCTTCATTAACATATGTAAAGAGAATACAGAAGGACTTTCTAAACTTTAAGGTGCTTTGTAATGGATTGCAATCAGTTATTATACCTGAACAGTTCAAAAGATGATTTAATTTTTTTTAGGTTGTAAAAAGGATTTCGTGATCTTAAAATAGGCTTTAAATTTCATCTTAGGGATATGCTGTCAATCAAATTGCTCAATGCAAGGAAAAGTAGATGAGAAATATGAGTTAAAAGAAAAGCATTATTCTACCCCCCCTGGAAAGTCACTGGGGCAAGAGTATAGGTTTTAGTCAGGTAGTTGAACACCATGTTTTCCTGCCCACTGTGATGCCTTCGAGCATTTCCTTCACCCCCTCAACCTCTATTAGAGCGCAGAGCTTCTTGGTTCTTATCAATGACCTTGACTTCCTTTCCTGGTAATCAGTTGGCTTGAGGGGAGTCAAGACTCTGCGTTGAGGTCATTGGCATGCTGTTGGCCAGTTCCCCTAGCAGTTCCACAATTAAATTTAACAACAACATTTATTAAGTGCCCACAATGCGTAAAACACTGCTAAGCCTCAGGAAGAGAAGACTCAGGGGAAACATGCTAGCTGTTGACCAGAATTTGAAGTCACCAGCTTTATCTCAAGCAAGGCTTCCTATCAGAGCACCTGCCTCCTAATATTTGAAGGGTTGTCATGGAAAAAAACTTATCCTTCTTGTGTCCTGGAACAAAGTGTAGGAGTTGCAGGGATACCAGGGTAGGCTGGAGAGAGGGAAAACTTACCTAACATTTGAGCTGTCCAACAGTCGAATTGGCTGCCTCAAGAGGGAGTGGATTTTTCCTCCCTGGAGGTACTTTGGGAGCATATTGTAGAGGGGTAGCCTGGAACCTCAAAAAGAACCACAGCATGTTGTAGAGGGCTAGTCTAGAACCTCAGGTGAAGAACCTAGACATGGTAGAAATCTCGAGTGCAACCTGGAGAAGAATGAAGCCTATGAGATCACAAGTCCAATCCCCCCACCCCTTCTCTCTCTCTCTCTCTCTCTTTCTCTCTCTCTCTCTCTCTCTCTCTCTCTCTCTCTCTATCTATCTATCTATCTATCTATCTATCTATCTGTATATATATGTATGTATTTTTTATGTTGACTTATCTTTGCACATATTGTTTTCTTTCTAGTAGGGCAATAGAATGAAACCTTTTAGAAGCAAATTATAAGCTCCTCAAGGGCAGGGAACACCCGCATCTTTGTATTGTATTCCCAGTTGTAGAAAGGAAGTTCTTAATAAAAGGTTTATTTTTATAAAATTGAATTGAACTGAAAGGGAATCCCGTCACCCGTGAGAACATTTTTTAAAACGTCATAATTAAGAGTGAGAACCTCTGTGAAATGGGAGGATTGACCCAAATACCTCCTAAAGGCAGTATTGGCTCTGAAATCCACTGAGTGTCTGAGTCAGTGTCATCCTTGGAGCATGTGCCATTAAATCTCGTCCTAGTCCTTTGCCTTTTGTTTTCGATTTTCAGCTCTGGCAATGTTTGGGGCTGCTCCATGGGCTGCATTCTCCTGATGAGAGATGTGTGTGCCCTCGCCTTTTTGATCCTGACCCTTTCTCTTGGGACCTCTGCTCCCTGACATTTCTCTTCTCATTGGTCTCAGTCCTTTTTTAAGGTGACATTCTTTTTGTCTGTCTCATCTCCTTTGTTGCCATTCTATGGCTTTTTCTTCTCTCTTTTTTCCTTATTATTTTAGATACGATTTGTGAGCTGTGTACTCCATGGAATTAAAGAAGGTTCCCTACTGTGCCAACATAGAAGAAAGCTGATTAATTGGATAATGATGTGATTTCTACCATGTTGGTGGTCTGCCTAGGCTACCAACTGAGCCAATAGACCAGTTTAAAATGACATTTTCAACATAATCCAGTCCTCAGATCATTTGGATATTTTGGTTGGGGTGGCATTTTATTTGTTCAACTTAGCAGAGATGAATATTGTTTCCTCAGCTGTTGCTCCAGGTTTTCTTTTCCTCTTTCAAAATATTACCTGCAACATCCAGATTTTTGGAGTGGTATTTGCAGAGAACCCCTACGTAAATGCTATCCTTTCTTTGGGGACTAATCCTCACTGACCTGAGCCCCTTACCAGAGGAGATAGCAATCACTGGCAAAGTGGAGCTCTCTTCCAGGATCCTTTAGCCTCATCTTTACAAAATGAAAGCATTTCATCTTTCCATTCAGACCAGGGCTTTGCTGCAGGGTGCCAAATTTTAGATGGCACCAACTGTGTTTGCATTCTTTCAGCAGGTAGAAATGACTGAGCTTAGAACCTCGTTAGGAAGAATAATTAGTTAAAATAGGGAGCTACCAGATGGTGGCTGGCTTCCCAGTGCTGGTGTCCTGGGTCTTTCCACCCACAAGTGAATTTGTCTTTAAAAAATTTTCATTTGGGGACCTGTTTCATGTTGCTTGCTTTGGGAGAAAAGACTTCGTAGCCCTCTGTTTGGACTTTTCTAGTTAATTTGGACATTTCCTTTCTCTATATATCTTTGTATTAAATTTATCTACTTTGTTTTTTAATAGAGTAGACCGTTGCTTATTTGAGGTAGTTGATATTCATAATTTTCTCCTAGAACTATAGCAGATTGGGGTAAACTAAGACAGAACTTTGTCAATGAAGCACTAATTCTGGATGGCACGGCACAGATGTGCAACTGTTTTCTTGTTAGATTTATGCTTTGTCTTCATGACAGTAAGCAACTGTAAGAGAAATGAAATGTAGATTCAGTTGTCTGAATATTTAGAATTATACTGAAACTGTTAGAATACACAGAATTAAGGATATTGTAACATCTCAAAGTGAGTAGGGCTGTCAGTGGTCATCTTGAACTGCCCATCTCTCAGTGATCCCCTCTATGGGTTCCAAATGTACTGCTGGTGAAGCTGTGAATTAATACAACCATTCTTGTTGTATTATGCAAAAAATTATACGAATACTGTGGCTAAAATACCCATCCCCTTTTGACTCAGAAATTACACTATTAGGCATATATGCCAAAAAGGTCACTTTAAAAATATTTTTGTATTTATTTTGTTAAATATTTCCCAATTACATATACAATTTTTTCAATAGCATTTAAAAAAATCGAATTCCAAATACTCTTGTTCTCTCCCACTCACCCCTCTTTAAGAGGACAATCAATTTGATATTTATTATATATGTGAAGTCTTTAAAAATATTTCCATATTTCCATAAAGAAAGACAGCCAAAACCCCAAGAAAAATAAAGTTAAAAAATGTATCATCATTAAATTCATCAGTTCTCTTTGGAGATAGGTAGAATTTTTTAGCATGGGTCCTTTGGAATTTCCTTGAGTCATTGTCTTGATCAAAGAAGCTAAGTTTTTCATAATTGATCATCTTTAAAATATTCTTAACACTGTTTACAGTTTTCTTCTAGTTCTGCTCACTTCCCTTTGCATGACTTTATATAAGTTTTCTGAGATATTTCTAAACTACCCTGCTTATCATTTAAAAAAACAATAGTATCCCATCAAAAACATATCCCACAACTTATTCAGTCATTCCTCAATTAAGGAACAACCTCTCAATTTTCAAATTGTTGCCTCCACAAACAGAGCTACAATAAATATTTTTGTACAGATAGGTCCTTTCCCCTTTTCTTTCCTTTCTCTGGGACACAGACCTAGTAGTGGTATTGTTGGATCAAAGGATATATACAATTTTATAGATCTTTGAGCATAATTCCAGATTTTTCTCCAGAATGGTTGGATCAGTTCACAACTCTACCAACAGTGCATTATTGTCCCAATTTTTCTATCTTCTGTCCTTTCCTTTCCCTCATTTTAGCCAATCTGATTGGTGTGAAGTAGTATCTCTGAGTTATTTTAATTTGCATTTCTTTAATGAGTGGTGTTTTTTCATGTTACAATTGATAATTTTGATTTCTTCTTCTGATTCATTTCCTTGATATTCTTGACTTTTTCAAAAGCTACAGTTGAATTTTTTTACTATTTTTTTCTAGCTGCAGAAAATACTTCTTTGGTAGTTTGATTAGTAAAGCAAAGAATAAGTAACTTAACTTAGGAGAAATGCCATTTTTATTATATTGGCTTCATCTACCCATGTGCAATTAATATTTCCCCAATTTTCAAATCTGTCTTCATTTGTGTAAAAAGTGTTATTTAATTGTTTTCTTGGCAAGGAGACTCCCAAGTACTTTCTATTTTCTGCAGTTATATGAGCTTGCTTTATATTCTGTACTTGCTGAATTTGTTAATTATTTCAACTAGTTTTCAGTTGATTCTCTAGGGTTCTCTAAGAACACTATGATATGTCTGCAAAGAGTGATAATTTTATTGCTTCTGTTTTTTCTTATCAATGGAATCCTTGTTTCACTCTTGATCTTATTGACAAGGCTTCAAATTTAATCTCTGCAATTCTTGCTCTTGGTTTTGGATAGATAGCGCTTATCATCTTAAGAAAGACTCTATTCCCATGATTTCTAGCATTTTTAATATTAAAGGGTGTTGCATTTTGTTAAAAGCCTTTTCTGGATCTCTTAATTATATGATTTTTGTTGGTTGTGTTATTCATATGGTCAGTTATGCTGATAATTTTTAAAATATTGAACCAGTCTTACATTCCCTGTTATAAATCTCACCCGATCAAAATCTATCATCTTTGTAATATGTTGCTATAATCTCATTGTTAATACCTTATTTTTAAATTTTGCATCATTATTCATTAAGGAAATTAGTCTATTGCAGTGATGCCCAAAGTGGGCGCCACTGCTCCCTGGTGGGTGCTACAGCGATGCAGAAGGGCAGTGATGGCCACACTTTTTTTGAATTACATTCTATTCTGAGTTCAATAAATAGTTTCATAATTTCCAGGGGTGCTAAGTAATATGTTTTCTGGAAAGGGGGCAGTAGGCCAAAAAAGTTTGGGAATGACTGGTCTATTTTTTCTTTGGTTTTGCTTTCGCTGGATTAGGTATCAGTATTGTGTTTGTGCCATAAAAGGAATTTTGGAGAACTCCTTTACCTATTTTTAAAAATAGGTTAAGTACTATAAGGATTAATTATTCCTTGTAGGTTTGGTAGAGTTTATATGTAAATCCATTGGATGCTGGGGATTTTTCCTTGGAAACTCATTGATAGCTTATTCAATGCCTTTTTTTTTCTGAGACAGGGTTATTTAACCATTCTATTTTTCTGTTAATCTGAGTAGTTTATATTTTTGCACACATTCATCCATTTCACTTAGCTTATTGTTTTTACAGGTATATAATTGGGTAATATACTCCTAATACTTGCTTTGAGTTCATCTTTGGTGGTTTTACCATTTACCATTTTAATTTTTGATACTGTTAATTTGTTTTTCTTCCTTCTTTTTAACTAACTTAAAATGATTTATGTTTTTTTTATATAAAATCAACTCCTAGGATTTTAAAACATTATTTCCATGCCTATTTTACTTTCAATTTTAATAATCTCTTCTTTTATTTTGAAGGATCTCCATTTTGGTATTTAATTGAAGATTTTAAAATTTGTTCATTTTCTTGACAAGTTTCTTATGCCTTACTATGTGATCAATTTTTGTGAAGACATAATATGCAATTGAGAAGAAGTATACTTCTTTCTACTCCCATTCATTTTTCTCCAGAGGTCTATCATATCTAACCATTTGAAGAATCTATTCAACTGCTTGACTTCTTTCTTAATTATTTTATAGTTAAATTGATCTAACTATGAGAGGCAAAAGTTGAGGTATAAGTGAGCTTTTTTTTACCTGTTTTCTATTTGTCCAATTCTGCTTTTTAGGAAGCTATTTTCATCAATTAATTTTTGTATGTCTTTTTCCATTTGGCCAATACTGTTTTATAAGGTGCTGCTTCTATAAGTGTTTTTCATTCCTCACTTGACAAGCTATTCATTATTAAATTAAATATAATAAAATACATAAATATAATTTTATAATAAATATTATATTGTTACAAATGTTAAATAATAAATGTAAAAATATAATTTTATTTAAAATTAAATTAAAAATTAAAATTTTCTTCATTTGCTTTCATTTCTTTACCTATTTTTCCCCATACCACTCTTACGTGATTTTGAAAAAAAAAATAGCTCTTCAAGAATTCTTATAGTCCTTGTGTTCAATTCACATTTTTTTCTTTAAGTCTTTCTTGAAACTATTTTGACTTCATTGTCTTTTTCTGACAATGTATCTTAATCTTCCCTGTACAATTTACCATTGTAGTTTTTTGGCCAGTTTTTTGTTTTTATTATTGTTACTTGCTCATTTAACTCCCTATTTCTTGATTTTGAACTTCATGTTAACATTGGACTCTATTGCCAGTGCAGGACAAAAGGGCAATGTCTCAAACTTCAGACTTTTTGCACTGTTATTTTCAGAACTAGTTCTGAGTGGTAGGAAATTTTTGGTGCTACCAATGTGATATGATCTAGGAAGAGATGTGGTCATCACTCTCCTAGTTTTTATTCTGATCCCTGGGGATTTCAGTCAATCCAAACAGATCACTGATAAAAAGAAAGACCCAATATATACTATCCTATTTATAGCAGCCTCTCCACCCTAGTGGCAAAGAAGAAACAAAGTCAAAGCTGACTGACTGGGGAATGGCTAAACAAATTTGGGTTTATAATTCTGATGAATTCTTTGTTTTAAGAAATAAGAAACATATTGAACCCAGAGAAGCACAAAAACTTACGTAACTGGATGCAAAGTAAAGTAAGTGGCACCAAGAAAGCAGTAAAGAAAGTAACTACATTTGTGTAACTAGAAAGAGCCAGAAAGTGTTTTCTTTTAAGAGAATGCTGTGAAAATATAAAGAATAAATATGAGAAATATGAGAAAATATCTCTCCTCACTACAGGTGTGTGTGTGTGTGTGTGTGTGTGTGTGTGTGTGTATGTGGTAAAAGGACTGCTCCATGTGTGTGGAACATCGCATATGACAGAGTTTTGTTTTTTTTAATGTGATCCACTTAGCTGATTTCCCCCCCTCTTCCTCTTTTTCTTTTGAAAAATTTTTGTTATAGTGTCAAAGTTCCCAAACTTTTCTTTTTTAAGTCATAAATTCTTTTAGTTGTCTGATGAAATATAAAGAACTCTTCTCCTCAAAATGTTTTGTGGCTACATGTATAATTGAAGAAATGCTAAATTTCAGTTAGAGATTACTAAGAACTAAGGTTATGTTTTTTTTATCCAAGTTCAAGGACCTCTAGAAATGTTATCTATTCTGGGAGTCTACAGACTCTTTGTTAATAATATCTGTTTAAAAAATTCTAGGGTGGGGAATAAAAGGTATATATAGAAAAATATAGATAATAATTTTAAATGAATAAATTATGTTCTTTTTTAAAAAATACTCCACATTCTTTTTTTCTTTTTTAATCCTTACCTTTCATCTTAGAACCATTTGGTTCTAAGGCAGAAGAGTGGTAAGGACCTAGGCAATGAGAACTAAGTGACTTTCCTATAGTCCCACAGCTAGGAAGTATCTGAGGCTAGATTTGAACTTAGGGCTTCCAGTCTCCAGGCCTGGATCTCTATCTACTGAACCACATAGTTATCCCCCACAAACATTCTTACAAATGTTCCCCTACCCTTTGCTTAAAGACCTCTCATGAGAGGAAATGTATTCCCTTCCAAATGTAATTTTTTATTTTTAAAATTAAATTAAAATTTTAATTAATTAATTTAAAAGATACCTTTTTTAATTTTTAGATATGTTTAGAAAAACAAAGGGTAGAAAAGGGTCAGAGTGCTCTGCTATCTGGGTCATGAAAGAGATGTATAATTATATTTCCATGGACCAAAAGGATGTTAATTGTCTTTAAATTATTGTAGTTCAGAGTCTTTTATGACCGGATTTTATGTGCCTAGTTATTTAGCACATGCAAAGCACCTCTGATATAGTAAACAAGGAGCCCAAGGCAAAAAGTGTTCAGGGAAGCCCAACAAGCTTGGAGTTTTCCAGGCAAAGTTTGGAGTTGAGCTGAATGCTCATAGAGGGACAGTTTAGGACTTTGACATGAGTCTCTTCATTATGGATGTTTGAGGATAAGTCATCCAGATTATGTTTATGATTTGAGTTTTAAATGGTATAAACACACAGACTCTGTTGGTCAGAAGTTGTGTTACCAAATGACCAATGGAGGTACCCATGATGGATATGAATAGGCTGCAATAGAGTAACACAAAACATTTCCCAAGACAAGTGGTATAAAGGATGTCATCAAAGATGCATGATTAGGAAAGGAAATAGACCACCATACATTTTATGACAATAGGGAATAATCAATAGATAACCTATGTGCTCCATTGGTATCTAACCACTATTAGAAAATCTATAGCAGGGGTTATTAACTGGGGTTCACTGATCCCCAAGAAATCCATGGATGGCCTTCAGGAGACCTGTGAACTTGAATGGGAAAAACATGCTTTTATTTCCATATAATTGTTTTCCTTTATAATTCTATATATTTCATCCATTAGAAACATTATTCTGGGAAATATAGGAAAATATAAGTGAGGTAATGAGGTCACCAGGGATATTACAATAGACTAAGTGGTTTTTGGGAACACAATCTTGGATTTCTGAGAGACTGGACCAGGGTGAAGAGACCAGAGTTTTACTGGATCTCCACAGGAATGGCAGTTGATCTTAACTGTCACCCAGCTTCCACTAGACCAGAGTATAGTAACAGGCTAACAAGGTAAAAGGGACTTAACAGCTTTAATTATGTTAGACTAAAAGGTGGGAAAGGATTTCTATACTAAAAATCCAAGAGATAAAACCACAGGGCAATGGGAGGACTTATACTACTCTTATCTAAGTGGTCTAAACTAACAGGGCCCAAGGAGCTATAAATGGAGTCTCTGGGTTTCTGCCTCAAATCTGGAACCTGCCAGGCTTGAGTACAGCTAGGACTTTTGTGGCTTTGGGATTTTCACTGCAATCCACTGATGATCTCTGGATGCCAGGAGCTACAGTTTTCTCAGGAACCAAGTAGTAAGGGTTTTGCTTGAAGCACTGTCCTCCAATACCCAAACTTCACCTCTTCTCTTGGCTCTGTAGATCTTGTCCTTTTTCTAAATGCCACACCACACAGGATCCCAGGGGAAAACAGGAAGCAGGGTGTCCTTTGCTCTGAGGTCTCCCAGGCTGGCAACAGTTTTGCCCACCACTAATGGAGTCCACACTCAGAGCACAGACAGACTTCCTCCTCCTTCATTCCAACCTGGAATTCCAAGCTCCAGCTCCTTCCTGCTAGGTACATCTTAATTCCTAATAACTAGCTAATCTCATCTTACTCATAACAGAAAGGACTCATAGGATTATACTAACTGCCTAGAGGAACATAGCACAAAAATGGTTGAGAACCCCTAAAAAAGTACCCTGTATCCTTTTGGAGGATTTCCAGGAGGGCACAGTCAAGTGTCATGTGTTGCGCAGGTTAGAACAGATGTCATGGGCTGTTATAGTTACTTGTAATGAGGAGGCTACAGGTCCATCAGTATTGACCCTTGATTAGTAGAAGGTGAGAAGGTTATGGGATGAAAGTTTAAGAAGAGTTCTTTGACCAAAATGAGTCCTCATGAGCCCCAAGAGACTAATTCCATTGTTAAAATAACTCCAAACACCAGCTCATTTGCTTTGACATTTAGCAGCTGGACTACTCAAGGGGACCCAAAAATAGCACAACATAGAATATCCCAATATCAGTGGACATGAAAAATGAGGGAAATGTTCTTATGAACTGCCGAGGTTGTGCCATGTTTGTGTTTTGTCCAGGCAATCAACAGGTATTATATGATTGCAAAATGATTTTTCCCTCCTGGCAAAGAAAAAGCAACTAGAGAAATGGATCTCGGTTCTCCATCTTATCAGAGATGGTATAATACTTTAGAGCAAGATCAACAATTAAAACCTAGGAAGAAAAAAAAAGAGAAATAGACCCTGCAGAAAAAGGAAATTCTTAACCAATGGAAAAAAGTTAGAGGCTGCAAGGAGCAAAGATTGTGATGTGAGCCTGGAAGGGAAGATGGCCCCATGAGCATTTGGAGTTTTAAAATCAGCACACTTTTGTAAGCCCAGAAGATAACTCTGAACTTTTAAAAATGGAAGCAACTTTTTATTCTCCATTTCAGGGAGAATGGTGTTTCTCAAAAGGATATGATATGAAGAAATATAAAGAGGTATGAAAGGAAAATGTGACTTACTTTCCTATATGTTGTAATTTTTATTATTTTCTTTGGGAATATTTTTGGGGCGTGATGCATTACCTCCTAAAACTAGCTCAAACGAAAGACCAGTTCCTGCTCAGGGTGATCTAGGTGGAACAACTAAAATGATAATGCCAAAGGAATGTGGAAACAATTTCTAGAATTCATGATATTCTCCTTTATCACTGTGGTCCAGCTCTGTCTTTGACCCTTTTCACTTCAAAATTTTTATCTGTGACTGAAATAAAGATATGGACATCATGATCATCAGATTTGCAAATAAAGCAAGTCTCAGTGAGGACTAATTAGATGACAATCACTATGCTAAATAATTCTGACAGTTGTCTGAAGCTAACATAATGAAATTTAATGGTTATAACTATGAAGTCCAACATGGGTTCAAAAAATCAATAGAAGAAGATAGATGGACAAGGTACAACTAGAAATCCATTAAACCTAGTCCAAATTGTCTATTCCAGATTTTTTTATGCAATTTCTTTTCGAGTACCAAAAATTTAACAAATGTGTTGAACTAAAGTAAAAGCGCATGATTTCTATGTCTCTCCGTGTCTTTGACAGTACTACTGTCTAAATACTGTAAACAAGCTCTTCCAGGTTAAAATGGTAGCTGAGTAGAAGCTGGGCCACTTTCTCTCTTTACAAAACAATATAGCATACCTCCAAAGGACAAGAAAACAAAATCCAGATGAAAGAAGGGACCCCATAATAGGGTTCAGTATTGAAGGTACATGGGATTTGGGTACTTCCACACTATAAGGGGGGAAATAGCTCCCATAAAAACATGAGTGGATCACCCCTACCCTGCCCCACCCACAGTACCAGAGTCAGAGGCTGTGTTCCAGAGTTAGAGCGCGTGGGCACAAAATCTAGCCCCTAGGCAGCCAGCTGGCACTACTAGGAGATTGCCCCTGAGAGCAGCAAGACCTCTCCCAGGTGGCTGGAAAACTCAGACCTTAGACACGGGAGTGGGGCTGAGATAGGCAGCAGCAGCACCCAGCATGCTCAGATTCAGGGGTAAATCTCAAGTGGAGGAGCAAACATAGGCCAAATTCCAAGCTGTGGGAAGCTGACTAGGAACACAGGGGCTTGACCCTGAAAATAGCTAGACCAGAGACCCCAGGAGGGTCCCCAGAGAAGCCAAGATACTCACAAAGTACCTTCAGGCAAAAAACTGCTCCCTAACTCTATACAAAGAGAATCAGATTGCCTTACTCAGACTTCTGGTAGATAAAACATAATTATTTCAATCAAGGCCAATCAAGAAATAAACAAAAAGACTAAGAAAAAAGCTCAAACACTTGATAATTTCTGCATAGAAAAAAAAACCACAAAACAGAGGAGAACAAACAATTAAAGACATCCAAACCTTCCCAAAAAAATGAAAATGAGTCACAAGGTCTTGAAGAGTTCAAATCTGAGATTATAAGAAAGATGAAAGAGATCTGACAAGAAAATAACAGTTTAAAAAGCAGAATTTCGCAAATAGAAAGTGAGGCTCAGAAATCAAATGAATTGATAAGCAAACTGAAGCCCAGAAATGACCACCTGGAACCAGATAGACCAGATTGAAAAGGAAAACCAGTCTCTAAAGGCTAGAATTGAGCAATTAGAAGCCAATGATCTCTGAAAACAGCAAGAACAAATAAAGCAAAGTCAAAAGACTGATAAAATAGAAGTAAACATGAAATACCTCACTGAGATATTGACAGATCAAGAAAACGGGTCTAGAAGAGACAATTTGAGAATCATTGATCTTCCTGAAAAACCAGAAATTAATAGAAATTTGGACTCCATACTAAAAGAAATTATTCAGCAAAACTTCCCTGAAGTTCTACAACAAGAGGGCAATATAGACATTGAAAGGATCCATAGATAAACCTCTACACTAGACACTGAAAAGACAACCCCAGAAATATAATACCCAAATTCAAGAGCTTCCAAGTAAAAGAAAAAATTATTGCAAGAAGCCAGAAAGAGACAATTCAGATATCAAGGGGGCACCAATCAGGATCACACAGGACCTAGCAGCCTCCACCCTAAAAAGACCTCAAGGCTTGGAATATGATATTCAGAAAGGCAAAAGAACTGGGTCTATAACCAAGGATCACCTACCCATCAAAACTGACTATTTACTTCCAGGGGAAAGTATGGGCATGCAACAAGATAGAAGATTTCCAAGTATTTGCACAGAAAAGACCAGGACTAAATGGAAAGTTTGATATCCAACCACAAAAACCAAGAGAAACATGAAAAATGTAAATAAGAAACAGAGGGGAAAGAAAGAAAATTCTTATTCTTAAATTTACCTCTTTAAGGGTCTTAATAAGATCAAATTATTTGTATTCCTATATGGAGAAATGTTATGTGTAATTTTCAAAAACTTTATTCACTATTATAGTAATGAGAAGAATTATTCATAGGGAGAGGTTGGAGCACTAAATGGTCTAAGATCAGACGGGGTAGGGGAAAAGGGGGGGTGAATAGTATGATGGCATCAAGATAAACTTCAATGAATAAGAAAAATAGGATATTCTATAACACACAAAGAGTGCATGGGAAGGGGAGGAGATGGATACTATTATAAAAAGGAGAGGAAGAGAGCATTAAGAGGTAATATTTAAACTTACTCTCAGTGGAATTAACCCTGAGAGGGAAGGGTGGCTATATCCGTTTGGATATAGAAGTCTATCTAACCCTGCTGAGAAAGTCAGAAGGGATCAACCAAGGGGAGCAGGGGAGTGGGGAGGTCAAAAAAGGGAGAAGAAGAAAGGAGGGAGGGAATTCATTAGGCCTTAAAAAATAAAAAGAGGGGAATAATAAGGGAGGGGGTGGAAAGGGAAGTAAATCAAGGGAGGGGACAAGGGGAACTGGTCTAAAACAAACCACTGGTTTAAAAGGACATAGCGTAAGAAGAAGGGGTAGAACTAGTAAAGGATACCAAAATGTTGGGGAATACACAACTGATAATTATAACTCTGAATGTGAATGGGATAAACTTGCCCATAAAACAAAAGCAAATAACAGTGTGGATTAGAAACCCAAATTCTACCATATGTTGTCTACAAGAAACACATATGAGGCAGTTGGACATACACAGGTTTAAGGTCAAGGGCTGGATCAAAATCTTTTGGGCTTCAAATGAGAAAAAGACGAGTGGCAATCATGATCTCTGACAGAGCCAAAGTAAAAATAGATTTGCTTAAAAGAGATAGGGAAGGTAATTACATCCTGATGAAAGACAGTATAGACAATGAGGGAATAACAGTGCTCAATGTGTATGCACCAAATGGTATAGCATCCAAATTCCTAAAGGAGAAACTGGCAGAGCTCAAGAAAGAAATAGATAGTAAAACCATACTAGTGGGAGATCTAAATATTACTCTTTCAGATTTAGATAGATCAAACCAAAAAACAAATAAGAAAGAGGTAAGAGGTAAATGAAATCCTAGAAAAATTAGATTTAATAGATATGTGGAGAAAAATAAGTAGGGACAAAAGGAATATACCTTCTTTTCAGCTGCACATGGTACATTCACAAAGATTGACCATATAATAGGGCATAGAAACATTGCAAACAAATTCAAAAGAGCAGAAATAATAAATGTAACCTTCTTAGATCACAATGCAATAAAATTAATAATTAGTAAGGGCACATGGACAGGCAAATCAAAAACTAATTGGAAATTAAATAATATGATTCTTCAAAAGCAGTTAAAGAAGAAATCATAAAAACAATAATTTAATTGAAGAGAATGACAATGATGAGACATCATACCAAACTCTGTGGGATGCAGCTAAGATAGTACTCAGGGGGAAATGTCTATCTTTGAATGCATGTATTAACAAATTAGAGAGGCAAAGATCAATGAATTGGGCATGCAAATTAAAAAACTAGAAAGGGAACAAATTAAAAATCCCCAGCTAAACAGCAAATTAGAGATTATTAAAATTAAAAGAGAAATCCATAAAATTGAAAGTTAAAGAACTATTAAATTACTAAATAAGACTAGAAGCTGGTACTTTGAAAAAACAAACAAAATTGACAAAGTACTGGTCAATCTAATAAGAAAAAGGAAAGAAGAAAACTAAATCATCAGTATCAAAGATGAAAAGGGAGACCTCACCTCTAATGAAGAGGAAATCAAGGCAACCATTAAAAACTATTTTGCGCAATTATATGGCAATGAATATAGCAGTCTAGGTGAGATGGATGAATATTTACAAAAATATAAATTGCCTAGATCAACAGTAAAAGAAATAGCATACTTAAATAATCCCATATCAGAAAAAGAAATTGAACAAGCCATCAAAGAACTCCCTAAGAAAAAATCCCCAGGACCAGATGGATTCACAAGTGAATTCTATCAGACATTCAAAGAGCAACTAATTCCAATACTATACAAACTATTTGACATAATAAGCAAAGAAGGAGTTATGCCAAACTCCTTTTATGATACAAATATGGTAATGAGCCCAAAGCCATATAGATCAAAAACAGAGAAAGAAAACTACAGACCAATTTCCTTAATGAACATAGATGCAAAAATCTTAAACAGAATACTAGCAAAGAGACTCCAGCAAGTGATCAAGAGGATCATCCACCATGATCAGGTGGGATTTATACCAGGAATGCAAGGATGGTTCAACATTAGGAAAACCATCCACATAATTGACCATATCAGCAATCTAACAAACAAAAATCACATGATTATCTCAATAGATGCTGAAAAGCCTTTGACAAAATACAGCACCCCTTCCTATTGAAAACACTGGAAAGTATAAGAATAGAAGGACCTTTCCTAAAAATAATAAACAGTATACATCTAAAACCATCAACAAGCATCATATGCAATGGGGATAAATTAGAAGCCTTCCCAATAAGATCAGGCATGAAACAAGGATGCCCACTATTGCCTCTATTATTTAACATTGTACTAGACACACTAGCAGTAGCAATTAGAGAAGAAAAAGAAATTGAAGGTATCAAAATAGGCAATGAGGAGACTAAGCTATCACTGTTGGCAGATGATATGATGGTTTACTTAAAAAATCCTACAGAATCAACTAAAAAGCTAATAGAAATAACAACTTTAGCAAAGTGGCAGGACACAAAATAAATGCACATAAATCATCAGCATTTCTATATATCTCCAACACATCACAGCAGCAAGAGGTAGAAAGAGAAACACCATTTAAAAACAGCCTAGACAATATAAAATACTTAGGAATCTATCTACCAAAACAAACACAGGAATTATACGAACACAACTACAAAACACTTTCCAAACAATTAAAACTAGATCTAAACAATTGAAAAAATATTGATTGCTCATGGGTAGGACAAGCTAACATAATAAAAATGACCATTCTACCCAAATGTATTTACCTATTTAGTGCCATACCTATTAAACTACCAAAAAACTTTTTTATTGAATTAGAAAAAACTATCAAAAAGTTCATTTGGAAGAACAAAAGATCAAGAATGTCAATGGAAATAATGAAAAAAAAACATGAAGGAAGGTGGCCTACCAGTACCAGATATTAAACTATACTATAAAGCCGTGGTCATCAAAATGATATGGTACTGGCTATGAGACAGAAGGGAGGATCAGTGGAATAGACTTGGGGCAAATGACATCAGCAAGACAGTGTATGATAAACCCAAAGACCCCAACTTTGCTGCAAAATTCCACTATTTGTCAAAAATTGTTGGGAAAATTGGAAAAAAATATGGGAGAGATTAGGTTTAAATCATCATCTCACACCCTACACCAAGATAAATTCAGAATGGGTGAATGACTTAAATATAAAGAATGAAACTATAAGAAAATTAGGTGAACATAGAATAGTATACCTGTCAGATCTATGGGAAAGGAAAGATCTTAAAACTAAGCAAGAGTTACAAAAAATTACAAAGTGTAAAATAAATAATTTTGATTATATTAAATTAAAAAGGTTTTTTTACAAACAAAAACAATGCAATCAAAATCAGAAGGGAAACAACAAACTGGGGAAAAATCTTTATAACAAAAAACTCTGACAGAGGTCTAATTACTCAGATATACAAGGAGCTAAATCAATTGTATAAGAAATCAAGCCATTCCCCAATTGATAAATGGGCAAGGTACGTGAATAGGCAATTTTCAGATAAAGAAATCTAAACTATCAATAAGCACATGAGAAAGTGTTCTAAATCTCTTATAATTAGAGAAATGCAAATCAAAACAACTCTGATGTACCACCTCACACCTAGCAGATTGGCTAAAATGATAGCAGGGGAGAGTAATGAATGTTGGAGGGGATATGGCAAAATTGGGACATTAATGCATTGCTGGTGGACTTGTAAACTGATCCAATCATTCTGGATGGCAATTTGGAAATATGCCCAAAGAGGGATTAAAGACTACCTGCACTTTGATCCAGCCATAGCATTGCTGGGTTTGTATCCCAAAGAGGGATACAAAGGCCTTATAGGACCATAGAAGAATAGACCTAGAGTTAGAAGGTCATTCACAGGAAAAAGTATCCAAACAATTTTATGTCATCCAACAGAAAATAACAGTAACTTTTCCAGGGTCATGTAGGTAGTTATCATAATCGATGGCTCTTTGAAAGAAAAATTGGTGAAATGCTTGAATCTCCCCTGAAAAGGGTGGGCAGAGGACTCTTCGGGCAAGAAATCACTGGGGAGGTCAATACAGAGGCAATATCTGGGATTTAATGCCTCCCACAATGTAGATTTTAAATTACTGAATGTTTAATAAATAAGAGATTCTTGGATTATCTTAGACTCATGTAAGAATTCTACTTCAGAATACCTAACTCAAAAAAAAACTCCATAAATTCCAAGAAGGAAAGGTAAATGGAAGTCTTTTATGACATACCTTAGAAAATGAAAGATAAGGCACTAGCATTTTTTTCCAAATGCAATAAGGTAGCACTTGAACAAGCAAGTGATATCATCAGTTCTGTGTCTTGGAATTCAGACATTGAGGTGGAGTATGACAGAAGTAGAAGCATGAAGACCAATTGGGAGATTATTGGCAAAAGGGGATCATGATGATGATGATGATGATGATGATGATGTAGATGTTGTTTATGTTGTTGTTGATGATGATGATGATGATGATGATGACATTGTTGATGTCATGTTATTATTGTTGATGATGGTGCTGTAGATGTTGTTTATGTTGTTATTGTTGATTGTATTGTTGTTGGTGTTGTTGATGACAATGATGTTGATGATGGTGTTGTTGTTGTTGATAATGTTGATGATGATGATGATCATGTTGTTGATGATGATGAAGGGAATGATGTTGCCAGCAATTAGATGGCATTTTTAAGCTTTGCAAAAAGTTTTACATATATTAGCACCTGGAAGATAAGTAATATTATTATCTCCATTTTATAAATAAGGAAAACAAGGCTGAGATGCCAAATGACTTACCAAGGATCATACCACTAATAAGTGTCTATCTGAAACAAAATTTGAACTCATCTTCCTAACTCTGAGGCTAGCACTCTATTCATAACTCTCTCTTCATTTAACCATTATCTGCCTCAGTTTCTTCCTCTGTGGAGTGAGGATAATATTAGCACTTCCATCTCAGGGTTGCTGTGAGGAGCAAATGAGACAATATTTTGAAAGTTCTTTATAAAGGTTAAGGTGCTCTATAAATGCTAGCTTTCATTATTACTATAAAAGCACTAGCGGTACTGTGGTACCCTTGTACTGCAGTTGCAGAAGATGGAAACCCATTTTATCTCTCAATGTTAAACCATGTTTGTGGAATTCTTTGTGTGTAGACTTTTGTCTCCTACTTGCTGTCAGCCTCCCTGTGTGCCTCATTTTTTTTTACTATTTACCTTTCTTCTTCCTAAATTAATTATTTTCCTTATTCTGCCTGTTTGATCTTAGGGGCCCCTTCTCTGATCTTCTCCATTATATCCTTTGCATCCTTCCTCCATCCCCATGAGGAATTCCAAGGCTCTAGAACCTTGCAGAGTTTCTAATATCTGAAAAAGATATACTTGGGAAAGAAAGCAGTCTAATTATCACGAGTTGATCTTTTTGACCATGGGGTTTCTGATGCAGTTCTGTACACATTTCAGCCTTAGATGTTACTGGGCATCACAGGGACTCTGACATTTTGTCTGATGTTCTACGGCCCTGCAAACGGACTCCTTTGGCTCTAGTATTCCCAGCTCTGTTTCCTGGATTCAGTGGGCTGGCTTCCCCCCTACACAATTTGCCTCTTGCAAGGCTGCCCTGTTCTGCAAAGGTTTATTAATCTTGATTTAATGTATTCATATTAGAAAAATGTAACAGCAAAAGAATAAAGTTTATGTAGGCAACCCAAGTCCCCCCGGGTGTTCAATCTATATTACTCATAGCAATGCAAAGCAAAGATGGCAAGTTATATTAGCTAAGTTCAGAATACAAAAGGCAATATTAATTTCATAGGATGTGTAAAAAGATATGCAAATGTGAACGACTCCCAGGAAAACAGTGCAATATAATACACCAGGCTTTGAAATTATGCAGTTTCATAAGCACTTGTAATGAAGCATCACTCTCAAAATATGTATTTTTAAAAGCAAGTTGTTTTGGTCATACTGGCATTCTCAAAAACGATCTTCTTTTCCTTAGCTTTGTGAACTTTGGGCAGGATGATTGGAATGGAAAAAATCATGGATTTATCCTTAGATATCCACTTGTTCTTTGGAAAACTGGGATATATCGCTTCACAAAATTATCCCACTTTGCTGTTTTCCAATTAAAAGAATAATCCATTTATTGTCATTACATCCTATTTGGCTGAAATCTGAAGTTCAAATTTCTGAGACTGAATTTTTATCTAATAACCAATTATAGGAGAGTGGTTGTGGACTGGTAGGGACTTTCTTTTCCCTCCTAATATTTTCTGGTCTCCCCAATTACAGTACAAACTCTTTAAGGACAAGGATGATTTCTTTTTTTTTTTTTAATCTTTATATACACAACACTTGACACATAACGACTGTGTATTAAATCCTTGTTAACTGATTGACTAGTGACTTACAATGGTCCTAAGATTTCTTTTTTTTAAACCCTTACCCTCCACCTTAGAATCAATATCATGTATTGGTTCCCAGATAAGGGTTAGACAAAGAAGGATTAAGTGGCTTGCCCAGGGACACACAGCTAAGAAGTGTCTGAATTAAGATTTCAACCCAGAACCTCCCCTGAATAGTACTGGCTCTGAATCCACTGAGCCATCTACCTGCCCCCAACTCTACAACTTCAAAACCAGTATCACTACCACTCATTTAGACTTCCAAACTCTTGTGTATCTCATTAATTTGAATAATAGAATAGAAAAATAAATAGGATCCCCTACCCAGATTTAGGAAGGTTGGATTGAAATCTGATACTTATAAGATAGATAACCACAGGGTGAACTTTTTAAATCTTCATTTTCCTTACCTGTACAATCAAGATAAGATTACTTATAGTACACACATCACAGGGTTACTGTGAAATGCAAATAAACTAATAGGAATAAAGTGCTTTAAATTTTTTTCCAGAATACATTCCAATACAATTTTCAATAATCATTTTCTGACATTTTATGATCCATTTTCTCTCTCTCTCTCTTTCCTTCTCTTTCCATGCCCCTCCCCAGAGGACAGGTAACATAACATGAGTTATCATACAATACCTATTTCCATATTCATCATGTTGCGAAAGAAGACACATACCACTTACATTAGAGAAAAATTCATGGAGGAAATGAAGTGAAAAATGGCATGCTTCAATCTGCATTCAGACTCCATCGGTTTCTTCTTTGACAGTGGGAAGCCTTTTTTGTCTAGAGTCTCTCGGAGTTGTCCTGCATAGTAAAGTGCTTTTTAAACCTTAAACTGCTATGAAAAAAATCAGCTCTTTATATCATCCTTATTATCATCTTCTTTTCTTTTATTTTTGTTATTCTTTTCATGTTTTTTCAATGGAATTCAGATAGAAATCATCCTGGGCAAGTTGCTATCCTGCTATTATTATTTTATGCTTAATGTTCAGCAGACTATTGCAGAGGCCACTGAAATGACAGTTTTTGTAATTGAATAAAAGTCATGGCATAGATCAGTGATTCCCAAAGTGGGCGCTACCGCCCCTGGTGGGTGCTACAGTGATCCAGAGGAGCGGTGATGGCCACAGGTGCATTTATCTTTCCAATTAATTGCTATTAAAATTAAAAAATTAATTTCCAGGGGGCTAATATTTTTTCTGGAAAGGGGGCGGGAGGCCAAAAAAGTTTGGGAACCACTCCTATAGATGATCTTTCTCTTGCTTTGCTGAGTTTCTTCTACTCTCAGATTCTTGTGATTCTGTGATCATTATCACCTCCCTGGAAGGCTGCTGTCAGTTAAGTGCCAAGGAGAAGAGAGTTGTTTTTTCAACCTCCTTTACTGTATGTTTTCCATATGGAAACTTGGTCTTCAAAGGAAACCACAATTGAACATGGTAGCTAAGTGGTAAAGTATGCTGTTTCTAAGCTGGACTTCATGTCAGTAAAGATGAATTTTTTTAAGAGGAGAAGAATGGTTAAGCCTTTCAGTGAATCACAGAATCTCAGCACTAGAAAGGATCTTAGTGACCATCTAGACCCTTGATGGCAAACCTATGACATGTGTGTCAGCACTGACATGTGTAGCCATTTTTATGACATGTAGCTACATACAGAGAAGTATGGGGTCACATGCTGAGGATGAAACATTTGCTATAGTGTAGTATAGGCTTTCTGTGCCGGAGATCTGTAGGTCAGAACAACATGTTAGTTAAATAATTAGTTTTTGGTTTGTTAAATACAGTTATATATTACAATTATACATTTTTGTCATTTAAACTATAAATATCATGGAATTGTGGGTTTTTTCTCCAAGTGACACAGTACCCAAGTTATGCTCATTTTTTTGGCGAATTTTGACACACCAAGCTCAAAAGGGTACCCATCAATAATCTATACTAACATATTTTATCTGACTTGTCCTCTACTTTATCTCCAATGGATGGGCATCCAGCCATTACATGGCTGTCCAAAGAGGGGACCCCACTCCCTCCCACAGAAATGCATGCTGCCCTGAGAGAGTTCTAATTGCAATGAAGCTTTTCCTAACATGTAGTCATAATCAACTTTGTTTGCCACTTGTACACACTGGGCCTAATTTTGCTCTCTGAGACTGAGGAAAATAAGTCTAAAAACTCTTTCCCAAAGCATTCTTTTAACTCCTTATGTATTTTTCTAAAACAGATTAAACATTTGATTTTGCTTTAGGAAAATCTGACATGTGTTAGTATGACATTGCAAAATAGTTGAGTAAAAGCAATGATGCTTTGCAATGTCTGATAATGACAATAATGATAATGGCAATAGCATTTGTACTGTGCCTTTGATTGGTAAAATACTTTATAAATACTGTCTCATCAGATCCTCACTAGATCCTTGGAAGGCTGGTGCTATTATTATTCCCATTTTAAAGATAAGGAAACAGAGAGTGGTCAAGTGAATCAACTTGTGCAAGAACACACAGTCAATAAGTGTCAGAAACTGGATTTGAACTCGGGTTTTCCCACATCTAAGTCTATTATCAATTGTGTCACCAATACAAACATGGTACGTCCTAATGTAGAAATTTACTTAAATCTTACTGGTTTAGTTTTGATTTGAAGATCACTAGTAAAAGAGGAAGCTGGGAGACAGAGGGCAATTGAGCTAAGACCCTTAAAAATTAAGTGTGTTAGGTAAGCCCCTTGACTAGGAACTCTTCCTTTTTTGTCTTTGAATTTACAATGCCTAGCAAAGAGCCAAGCAGATAGTAGGTGACTAATAAATATTTGTTCATACATACATATAGGTAGAAATAAATATATACACATACTCATATATACGTACTCATACATAGAGAGAGAACTTATTTAGTATGTCCTTATATGTGTGCCTACAATGTTTCCCTCCCTCCAATAGAATATAAAATCCTTAAGGGCAATGAGTATTTTGTTATTTGTCTTTGTATCCCTAGAACCAAAAATGATACTTGACACATAGTAGACAGTAAATGTATGTGACATTAAATTTATTTTGAGTTCAAAGTCCTTCAGAAATAAAGGTACAGTGTCTTTGAGTCTACCTATCATCAAGCAAATAGGAATTCACTTAGACCCAACCCTTTACACTTCTGTTACAGAAAGAACAATGACAAGCACTTTAATTTTTTTCTCTTATAGCTGAATTATCAAACGTCTCCAATTTCTTGAAGTTGCTGCCTTTGGATATTAGCACTCCACAAACCAGGTCAGTCTTCCTCTGTCTGCAGATGGGTCTGCCTAAAGCCAAACATGGAGTGAGTTCAGTCCTGGTGATGGTTCAGATGCTGCAGTAGTTGCCTGATGACATTCAACATGGCACTAAGAGAGGTGGCTGCTTAGCTTATCCAAATCTGCCCTGGCAAAGAATAAAATGCCAAGTACCCTATATTAGCAGCATTTTCAATCTCAGAGGGGAAATGGAAACTGCCTGTGAAAACCATCAGGCATATACTTAACACCCAATACAACTAATGAATAATGAATGAACCAATGAGTTCTGCTATTTTTAGCCTGTCATTTTTTAAAATGAAAATATATATAAATAAGATATGAAATTTGGCAAAGATGAGGAACCTATCTTTCCTAGCTGGGGGAATCCCTGGGGAGAAGGTGATATGAGCTACATCCTTACTCTGCTATACTAGTCAATAAACTTGTCAATCCATGATGTCCTCTATTTCTTCCTATCTTTCTCCTCCTTGCCCCACCTTCTTCAAGTCCAAGCTTTCAGATTGCTTTTTTCATAGTATCTTAAGTCCTCATCTCTATAATGAGGGAAACTCACAGGACTTGAATTCTGATCATGGCTCTGACATTTGTCACCTATGTGACCTAGTTAAGTCCCTTAACTTCATGTAAGAGTTAAAATAGGGGTTTTGACAAAATAAGAGAGCAGCTTTTAATAACTTAAGTTTTAATGAGAATATAGTAGAGTTCTAAATTAATGTTGTCCCTTTAAAACAGAGAAAATAAAACTTCTAGCAGCTTTTAACAATTAACAATTTAGTTTACTACCTAAAAAATGCCTATATTTACCTATAACTGCCACTAATAATTTCTATTAAAGAAAGTCCAGCTTATCACCATTCATATATATATTCTGCCTGTTGAGCTGAGCAGAATGATGATAAACTGGACTCTCTCTCTCTCTCTCTCTCTCTCTCTCTATATATATATATATATATATATATATATATATATATATATATCCCAACCACCAACTAATCAATCACCAACCCACACCACCAGCAACCAACCCTCAAGGAACAACTCATGCCCAGTAGCCAACCTCCCCACAACTACCAGCCCTAACTGTCAGCAACTCACAGCCTGCAACTGTCAGCAACTCATAGCCCCAACCAATTACCACTGCCCTAGCAGGGAGCTCCATGGTTCCTACTTCCTGTCACTGTGGGCTGGTTAATCCCTACACATCTCTATGGTAAGAGGACCTCCAAGTCCCCCGTTAAATTAAAAAAAGGAATAAAGAGTTCCTTTTTTACAATCCCCCCTATGATCCTTTGGGAAGCTAGTGTCCTCAATGGATCAGTTAAACATCTAGCTTATACTTCTAAAAATCTTCTAGCTAAAGGTGCCTATAATATTACATTAACTAATAGAAAACTAAAATAATAATAAGGAAAAGGGAAATAAAAAAGCAAAACCCCATTATATTAAAAAAGGAATAAAGAATTCCTTTTTACAATTTCTTAGTCTCATTTACCTCATTTTTAAAAGGAAGTATCAAACTAGGTTACTCCTGAGGACACTACTATATCAGTTATTCCAGGGTCTTTTGGCTGAAGAAATTCCCCTTTCATTTCAGCTCCTACTACCCAGTGCTCATCTTATGCATCATTAATGAGGCAGTGGGGATATCACAGATAATGGGCTTAAAGGACATTGGTGGCTATCTAGACCAAACTACATGGGAAAGGAATCTTCATTGTAACATCTTCAACAAGAGATCATCCAACCTTTGTTCACATACCTTTAGTGAGGGGTAATCCACCACCTTCAGTGGCTTCCCATTCCATTTTGTGTTCTGGCTCTCACTGATAAGAAGTTCTCCTACTACCTAGCTTTAACTTCCCTCTGGGTGACTTCTTCCTATTACTTGTAATTCTTTCCTCTTGAATATAGTAGAACAAATCTAACCCCTGTTCCATCTAAAAAATCATTAGATACTTGAGATAGCTATCCTCTTTGCCCTAAGTCTTTGCTATTTTCTTCAGGCTAAATATCTCTTGTTCCTTCAATTCTCACATGATATGAACTTGAGGTATATTTCACCTTCCTGGTTGCCCTCCTCTGGACATTTTCAAGCATATCCTTGTCCATCTTAAACCATGCTTCCTAGGACTGAAGAGAGTCCTCAAGAGGCACTTAACATTTCAGTGCCCCAGGAAACCCTTTAAGACTATAAATTGCACAGTTGGTGTTTCCCCGCATTAGTAGAAAGATTCTTCTCAGGGACTTTCCTATAACAATAAAATCACAAATCTCTTCCACAAAAAAAGTATGTGTTATATCCATCTGTGTACTTCTGGTATCTTGCTGTTTCTGATTATAAACTTCTAGAGACTTTATATAAATCTAGTAGAAAGGGCACTGAATTGTAAGTCAGGTAACTAGACTCAAATCCTTGTTCCACCTCTTCCTACCAGTGTGGCCTTGGCACATCTGCATACACATTAGGTAAATATAAGCTAATTTGGGAGAAAGGTATGGATTAATAGTTGAAGAAGTCAGGTAATGGGTCCTATAGGTGGTAGTGCTTGATCTATGCCTTAAAGGAGGAGAAGAATTCTATAAAATTAAGATAAAGATTTCAGGTATTGGGATGAACGGAAGACAAAGAGTCATGTCTGAGGGACAAAAACAAAGCTAATTGTCTGGATCACAAAGTATCAAGGGAGAATAAGATCAAATAAGGCTAAAATTGTTTGGAATCAGGTTGTGTAAGACTTTAGAAACCAAAGGAATTTGGTTTTGATCCTAGAAGCTACTTGGAGCCACTAGAATTGATTATGTAGGGAAATGATCTGGTCAGATCACTTTGTAAACATTGTGTAGGATAGGATGGAATTGAAAGAAATTTGAGACAAGAAGAACAGCTTGGGGGCTGCTTCAGTAATTTAAGTGAAAAGTGTTGAGGGTCTGAAAAAAAGTGGTAGCTGTGTGACTGGAAAGAAAGAGTTGGTTAGAGATGTCAAAGAGGTAAGAGTAATAATATTTATAATGATAGTATTTATGTAGTGCTGTATGACTTACCAGTTACTTTAAACTTTATACCAGTTACCTCCTTTGATACTCCTTTGATCTCCTGTGAGGTTGGTACTATTATTATCCCATTTTCAAATGAAGAAACTGAGACTGAAGAGTTTCTTGCCCAAAATCCCACAGTGAATAAGTGTCTGGGATGGGATTCAAATTCAGTGCTTCCTAACTCTATGTCCAATAATTTGTCTACTGCCATATGGAATGGCAAGATTTGGCAACTGATTATCTTTGTGGAATAAGGCAAGAAGAAATGAGGATTATGCCATGATCTAAGCCTGTGAAATCAGATTTATAGTGGTGCCTTGGAATGAAATAATGATGTTTTGAAAATGAGAGGATTTGGGGGAAAAGATGATGAACTAATTTTGGGAAATGTTGAATTTCAGATGTGTCTTAGACTACCAGTTTGAAATGTCCAATAGACAACTTGTGATGGGGAGTGAACCTTTGGGGTGAGACTTAGATCTTCTACCCGGAGGTGATAATAAAACCCATAAAAGTTGATGAAGTTAGCAGGAGAAAAAGTATGGAGGGAAAAGAGAATAAAGGACAGAATTTGGGGAACATATCATTGATCAAAAGCTGTGGTGTAAGATAATGAACCAGCAACAGAGACTGAAAACAGTCAGATCCATTTGGAAAGAACCAAGACATTATCAATGCTAGGAAAACTCAGCAAGGAGAGAATAAAAATCAATAAGGAGAGTTAGGGTGGGGAATAAGGCAAATAGGGTGGTTGATGAGGATGATGATGATGACAATCTTTATAGAGCTTTAAAAGTTTGCAAAGTTATATACATGTTCTCTCATTTGTTCTTATTGATTATTGGAATCAGATACACATGGTAGGTTGAGAAGAAGAAAGATTGATAAAAGACCATCAGATCTGACCATTAAGAAATTGTTAACAACTTTTAGAGACAACACTTCACTTGAGTGTTTAGGTCAGAAATAAAAATATCGAGGGAAGTTCTTTCAACATATACTTGTTAAACACCTGCTACATATAGTCAATTTAAGCAACATTTTTAAAGTGCCTCCTATATGCCAGGGATCTTTAGGATTACAGAAACAAAGAAATATACCCCACCCTCATGGACCTTCCATCTTCCTAAAGAGGAAGGTATTATATCAGGCACACGAGCCTTTGACTTTTCTTTGAACAAGTTCCCAGTTTTTAAAAACAATCACATTTCAGTTTGAATGCAATTTATTTTGTTGTTTTTTAAAAGGAATTCCACAGCTTCAGATCATGCATTATTTCTCTTGATCTGAATCCATGGTGATGTTATTCTTAAGAACATTGTCTGGAAGTGTATTCATTTCAGAAACCTTTCTTGCTTCTACTTTGTATTTCCCACCTCTGTGTTTGTAATGACATAATAATTATGGGAAATATCAGAGGATTTCAAGCATAAACAGTGACTTTTCAAGTTCTTTTCATGAATATTGGATTCATTTTCTTATTAATATTAGCCCCTTGCCAAGACTTCTGAATGTTTGTAATTTATATAGCAAATGTCCTGGGGAGGGAGGATACTTGATACAATACTGTGCATGGCATGAAGCCCACTGCTAGGAATCTATGACTAGAAATGTCTTCCGAATCCCAATAGTGAATTAGATGTTCCCTGGTCCACTCTAGGTAGAGTAATAGCATTTTGAATTTAAAAAGAAAATACCTACAGCTTTCTGCCACTAATACTATATATTTTCTTTTCTATTTTTTATTCTATACATCTTATAAGAACTCCATTCCTATATCCTTTTTATTAATCTTAGAATCATATATTTTGTTTTGTTTTTTTAAACCCTCACCTTCTATCTTAGAACTGATACTACTAAGATATTCCAAGACAGAAGAACAGCAAGGGCTAGGTAGTTGGAGTTAAGTGAGTTGCTCAAGGTCACATAGCTAGGTGGTGTCTGAGGTCAGATTCAAACCTAGGACAGAAGTTATAAAGTTACATAGCAGCCATCTGGTCTAAGCCATCCCGGAAAAAGAATCTCTATTACCACTCACCTGACACATGCTCATAACACCTTTTCTTAGAGACCTCCAGTGAAAGAGAATGCACTAGCTTCCAAATTAGCCCATTTCATTTTGAGGTAGCTCTAAGATTACAAAGGATTTCTTAATTTACAAACTCAGTTTGCCTCTTCTATGGATTATAGTTATTAACTGGAATTAATGCTGGCATTATCAGAAATCTTACTCTCTATTTTTAGCTACAATGCCTCATCTGATTTCAGCAGATTTGACTTTTAATTCTCTTTTCTACCTTCCATTGAGAGATGATAATATATAGCGTGTAGAGAGCTGGCTATGCATTTGGAAAAACCCAGCATCAAATTTTGTCCATGACATATACTAGACAAATGACTATTTAAGCTCTTGCAGCCATGGGCAGCTCTCAAATGCCATAAAGAGGACCTGGAAATCTGCATCCAGGAAAGTTTCCCCATACCTATGCAGTATGATATTTGGATGGCCACTATCTCCCTCCTCTCCTAACTCTAGAAAATTAATCCTACATCCCAAGAAGACTATTAAATTCTTCTAATAAAACATGTGCTGGGGTTTATAGCCTTATAATACAGTGGAGTAAAAGAAACAATTGATTGGGAGATCTAGACTTGCCTTACCCTGACAAAACCAAGAAAAACATCTCAATATTCCACCATCTTTTTTCCCAAGAGAAATTGACATTGAGGTCACACCATCCAGTAAGAGGGAAACTCATAAGGTGATTCCCACAATGAATTGTACTCTGTCTTCCTTTGCCAACACTTCAGTTTTATCCTGCCTCCCTTTCTTTTGATGATCGTGGCCCTTTCCCAAGTCCCAGCATTCATTACCTTATTGAACAAAGATACTTCCTCACTCTTGTTTAAGTTTGATAAATGGAGGCATCTAGCATTATCCATGGACTAAACCAAAGGAGGAAGGTTTTTATTTGTCTTAGAAGGTATTCAATGAAAATGGGTTTAATGCAGAAAAATCATGGATATGGGTTAGTTAGCCAATGATGCTATGGTCACAAAAAAAGGGAAAAGACTTAATATTAGGTATAGGACAATAGAAACAAACAAAATCTTCTAGTAGAAGATCTGTAGAACTTCTTTTCTCATAATTGAAAATGTTATTACTTCTTCTAGAATGGATCTGTGAGAATTTGGGGCACATATCGGGAACCAAACATTCATCATTTTTTAAAACTTTTACTTTCCATCTTATGATCAATACCTAGTATTGGTTCCAAGGTGGAAGAGCAGTAAGGGCTGGTCAGTGGGGGTTAAGTGATTTGTCCAGCATCATACAGCTAGGAAATGTCTAAGCCAGATTTAAATCCAGGACTTCTTTTCTCTAGGTCTGACCATCCACTCAGTCACCTGCCTGCCCTCCACCCCACAACTAAATTAATCCTTAATAGCCATACAGAAGGAGGAGGACACTGTAGTTTAATGCAGAATGAATATAGAATGAGAAGCTATGGACTGGAACTTCAGCTCTGCTATATGCTTTCTTGGGGAAGTCAAACAAGGTCTTGGGTTTCTAGGTCTCCATTTGTAAACCAAGGGGGTTGTGTTAGATGACTCCAAAGGCTCTTTTAAAATAGTAGCAATTTCTGGAAGGAGTATGGCACCATTAACTGAGTGTTGGCTTTGATATCAGAGGGCCTTAAGTCAAACTTATGTGTGCCACCTATTGTCAGCATGACTTTGATATAATTTCTATAATTTATCAGTTTTAGTTTCTTTAATAGAAGTAGGAGGCACAATGGATAGAGTGCTGGCCTTAGAGTCAAGAAGACCTGAATCTGACCTCAGACACTAACCAGCTATACCTGAGTAAGTCCACTCTGGATAAGTTATTTAACCTCCATGTACCTTAATCTAGTGGAGAAGGAAAGCAAACCACTCCAGCATCTTTGCCAAAAAAATCCCAAATGGAGTCATGAAGAGTCGGACACAACTGAAAAACAACAGCAAATAAATAAATATAGTAATTTCATTTATTTATTTGTTTGTTTTTTATTTATGTTTATGTGTGTATAAAAATGTATATAACATAAAAATATATAAATGTAAATGTATATGAATGTACATACATATATAAATGTACATATATAAAAATAAATATAAATTTAATGATAATATAAAAATATATAAATGTAAATATGTATACATGCATCTGTGATCTGTATTGTTTCTCAGGTTAGAAGAAAAGCTTCTCACAAACAAGGGCCATTTTAGTTTTGATCACCACAGTGGTGGGTAGTAGAACTAGCTTTATAACCTGGAGCTGTGGGCCCAAAACTTGTGTCCAACAAACTCCTCTGGACACATTACTTAACCTCTTGGTTAATTTGACAAGTTCAGAACAGCTGCTGGTCTCCATCCACAATGGGAGTTTCCACAACGGGTGTTCTATTCACCAAGGATGCTACAGATTCACTCTCCATCCCTATCCAGCATAATCCCAATGCCTTGCATATAATAGTTAATAGATGTTTGTTCCCATAGAGCAAGGGCTGTTTTTTTTCTTTGTGTTTACAGAGTCCAGCAGAGGAGCAAATAGAAGGCACTTAATGTCACCTAGTTGAATGGTAGGCAAGTCTTATCATCTTGGTACTTCAGATAACTCTCTCAGGTTAAAGGTTGCCCAAAGGGTGCTGACCAGTAATGTTAGAGGGAGTTTCCTCATTTGGAAGTTCCCTATGCCAATGGCATTAGTATTTATATCACTATCATCAGAAACTTATTAGCTATGTCATCTGGGCAGATATCTATTAACCAAGAACCAAGAACCAACCTGAGTTTCCTCATCTTTAAGAAATTACAAGGCATGGGTTTGGGGTAGGTGGGCAAGACTGCAGACTTTCTAAGATATCTTGGGTTGAAGATTCCTATCATCCCTCACCATTTTATCTCTAGTACCTAGCATATTTTGTTGTTGTTATTTAGTTGTTTCAGCTGTGTCCAACTCTTCATGACCCCATTTGGGGTTTTCTTGGCAGAGATACCAGAGTGGTTGGCCATTTCTTTCTCCAGCTCATTTGACAAATGAGAGAACTGATGCAGATGGGGTAAATAACTTGCCTAGCGTTACACAGCTAGGAAATCTCTGAGGCCAGATTTGAACCCAGGAAGATGAGTCTTCTTGATGGCAGGCCCAGAATTCTATCCACTGTAACACCTCACTGCCCATATGTAGTAGATAATAGGTATTTAATAAAGGCTTTTTCATTGATTGTTGAATAAATGAACATAGGCATACAGTGAAGAAGGGAAGGTGGACCTGGCTCAGATTTATGGGGAAGGTTTAAAATATTTTTTTAGACCCTTAACTTCGGTGTATTGGCTCTTAGGTGGAAGAGTGGTAAGGGTGGGCAATGGGGGTCAAGTGACTTGCTCAGGGTCACCCAGCTGGGAAGTGTCTGAGGCTGGCTTTGAACCTAGGACCTCCCATCTCTAGGCCTGACTCTCACTCCACTGAGCTACCCAGCTGCCCCAGGTTTAAAATATTTTAAAACTGCAAAGTACTTTCTGAAATGGGAAGTATAAGCAATGGGCAAGTCCTATTTCTTCCCCTATTTGCATATTATAATATCACTAGTGAGTATTTTATATAGTACTTTTCTGCCTCAGAGAACTTTACAACCATCTATTAATTAATCTTCTTAATACTCTTGTGGGGTCGGTAAATATTAATTTCACCATTAATAATGGGGAGTGTTATTGGGACCCAGTGCTTTCTCAAAGGATCCAAGAGACAGCCTTTTGGATTCTGGACTTCTTGGTACACAGGCAACTGACCCAGAGAACCAGGAGATAACAAAGGGGCCTGCAGGGATGATAAAAGCCAGAGTAGAACCATGATTCCTCAGGGAGGCTCTGTGTATATGCATTTGCAAATAGGACTAAATATTTTCCAGCAGGACAGAAAATAGCTTGCCCAGCTTGAAATGTTTATGTGCCAAGAGTCATAGGTGGTCACCAGAAAAAAATAAAGTGTGCAGAGGTATTTCATGTCTTTCTTCCTTCTCCCTGGTAGGAGCATCTTAAGGGCAAAAATCCTGTGTGAATGTGTCATCCATTCCAATGGTGCTGCCCTTATTCTTTCTGAAAATAAAGGGGAAAGGGGTCGATATCTTTTTTCCTACCCCACCCATTCCAAAGATGAAAAAAAGAAGTTATTCACATGTGTCTAGACTTTTCCAAATATTGAAAGACCTTGAGGCAAAAAAACTGAGAACAAAAATGTAAGAAATATAGGCATGTGGCAAGAGCGTCCCTTTCCTAGAAAGGTAAACAATAAATTATATTTTATTTTTACAGGAGGGAACAATTGAAGCATTTTTGCCGATACCCTCCAAGGCAAAAATGCCTAGGACTTGTGTGAGTTCTTGCCAGTCCTTGGTGGGGTTACTGCACTATAATTCACAGATTCCTGAAAGGAGTTAAACAATTTTAGAACCTTCATAAATTTTATTATTATTTCCTGAGATGGATTACACTCACTCTCAGGGTGATCATTAAAGCAGTGTTCTCTTCCAATCTCTCCGAGTTCAGGTTTGAGTCCCAAAAGAACCACTCCCCATTTTTTTATGTCTCTGAAAGGAAAGTTAGTTATTGGCTCCAGTGATCAAATTACAGGAGGATTAAAACTTGAATTGTTTTGGAACAACCGTTTTTAACTCTTGCTTCATTCTCAAAGCTCCAAAAAAAGCTCCAAGCAAAGTTATTTTCTGTTTCCTTCCTTTCTTTCTTCCTTCCTTTTTTCTCTTTCTTTCTTCCTTCCTTCCTTTGTTCCCTTCCTTCCTTCCTTCCTTCTTTCTTTCTCTCTTCCTTTCTTCCTTTCTTTTTTTCTTTCTTTCTTTCTTTTCGAAATAGGAAGACAGATTAAAAAGACATAGATGTAGATGGAAAGAAGGGGAGAGGATGGAAGGGGATAGGGAAGAGAGGAGAAGTTGAGAGAGAGAGAGAAAGACAGAAATGTAAGAGAAGGTCGTAGAGAGAAGAGAGAAAAGCAAGATAATGAGATATTTTAACATGTCGTGTATAGATTTTCTGTAATAATGATGACAATAATATGTATATGAGGATTTAAGATCTGTAAGACACTTTATATCTGATCCCAAGAACCCTGTGAGATATTTCTATCCCTGTTTTATAAGGAAACCGAGGTTGAAAGTGGTTTATTGACTTGCCAAGGGTTCAACAAATAAAAAGTTGTCTGAAACAATATTCACACACCTTGTAGACTTCAAGGATAGTGCTTTATTCATTAAATTGTCCATATGCCTCTTAGGCACTTATACTCTTAGACCTAATTGTTGTACCTGATTCCTCAATGTCTTTCTTATTGTCCCCCCAAACTCCCATGTCCAAACCATTTACAATTTCTAAGGATTCTACCTTCGTGACCCCCTTTTCCATCTGATCCTGCTACCACCTCAGGGCAGGTTCTCATTAGTTTGCATCTAAAAAATGTAGCATGGACCATCCCTTTTTCTATTCACCTTCCCCCCAAAAAAATCAGTATAAGAATCACAGGAAACTAGACAGAATTGAGGGCTAGAATGAATTACTCCACATTTCGCTAGGTCAGAATTTGGACAACCCACATCGTAGGGCCATATGAAACCTCTTGCAGAATCACAAGATCCCCAATTAGAAAGAGGCTTCAGAAACCTTGTACTCCTACTTCTGACAAAGGATTCCTTCTATAATATCCATGTCAAATGATTAAACTTTAATTTGGAGAAACCAATAGCTTTTATTAGCCTCAGTTGTAGATTTGGGTCTACTCAACTTAGAAGCTATCTACCATATATCAACCTTCCTGAAATGGGTTTAATCTAAAGCTTAAACTACTTTGTGCCTACTTTAAAAAATCAACAAATATTCATTTATTTTTAATATTCCTTTTAAAAAAACATTCTGAGTTCTAAAATCTCTCCCTTCCTCCTGCCCTTCCCCCACTCACATCTAAAATACTGCAAAACATATTTTCATATTAACAATTATCACCAAAAAAGCAAGAAAAATGAAGAGAGTAAGGAAATTAGACTTCAATCTGAACTCAGAGTTTATCATTTCTCTCTCTCGGGAGATGGATAGCATTTTTCATCATGAGGTTTTTGGAACTCTCTTGAATCATTGTACTGTCCAGAATAGCTCAGGCTTTCACAGCTGATCATCATTATAACATCACAATGTCATACAGTGTACACAATGACCTTCTGATTCTGTTCACTTCACTTTGCATCAGTTCATATAAGTCTTCATGAAATTACTCCCTTTGTCATTTCTTATAGTATAACAGTATTCCATCATAACCCTATGCCGCAATTTGTTCAGTCATTCCACAAATGATGGAAATCCTCTTAATTTCCAATTCTTTGCCACCACAAAAATAGTTGCTGTAAATCTTTTTGTATATATAGGGTTTTTTTTTCATTTTTCTTTGATCTCTTTGGGATACAGACCTAGTAGTGGTAGTACAGGGTAAAAAGATATGCAAACGTTTATACCCCTTTGGATATAGTTCCAAATTGTTTTCTAGAATGATTGGACCAGTTCACAATTTTACTCACAGTTCATTAATGAACCTATTTTTCCACATGCCCTCTAGCATTTGCCATTTTCTTTTTCTATTATGTTAGCTAATCTGATGGGTAAGAGATATTGCCTCAAAGTTGTTTTAATTTTACATTTCTCTAATTATTAGGGATTTAGAGACTTTTTTAGTATGACTATAGATAGCTTTGATTTCTTCTTCTAAAAACTGCCTGTTCATATTCCTTGATAATTTGGGGAATGGGTATGATTTTTATAAATTTGACTCAGTTTGATAAAAAAAGAGGTCTTTATCAAAGAAACTTGCTATAATTTTTTTATATTACTTTACTGTCTATTGTTCCTTTTAGCAAAATTATTTTCTCTGATTATTTCTTTTACAAGTCTATTTTTGGGTTTGCTGAAATTGTGATTCCTTCTCCTGTCTTTTTTACTTCAACTGAAGCATAATAGATTCTGCTCAATCCCCTCATTTTAAGTCTTTGTGTCTATGTTTCTATTTCAAGTGGGACTCCTGTAAACAACATATTATTGGATATTGGTTTCTATTTCATTCTGCTATTTGCTTCTGTTTTATGGGTGAGTTCATTCCATTCATATTTAAAACTAAGATTACTAACTATATTTTTCTACATCCTGTTTTCTTCTTTTTATCCTTTTATCTTTTTTATTATCTTCTCCCTCCTGAAAAGTCTGTTCTGTATCTGGCCAATGTCTTTTTTAATTTGCTCTCCCTTTTATTATCTCCTCCTTTCTTTTAACTCCTTCCTCTCCTATTTCACTGTTGGATAAGACAGATTTCTATACCCAACTGAGTAGGTATATGTAGTCTTTTATATGCACATATATACATTATATATAGTCTTTTCTCTTTCAACCAATTCAAATGAAAATGAAGTTTAAGCACTGATCCCTCCATTTTACCCTACGTTATAAAACTACTTCCTTGTAAACCTCTTTTATGTAAGAAAATTTCCCCATTCTATGTTTTATTTTTCCCTTCTCCCAGGACATCTCTTTTTAAGTCCATTTTCTTCTTGAAATAATTTCAAAATAATCAAATCACATTCATGACCTCTACTTTTGTAGACTGCTTCTAATTGTGTCAATCATGATAAAGTTCTTAGGAATCATATGTATCATCTTCTCATATAGGAATGAAAATAGTTTAGTTTGTTGAGTTCTTTCTGATTTCTCTTTCATGTTTACTTTTTCTTAATACATTTTTTAATATTCATTTTTAACCCGTTTACATACTTTATGCCCCTACTTTCCCCTTCACCCCCCGCTCTCCCCCCACCCATGGCCAACGCACATTTCCACTGGTTGTAACATGTGTCCTTGTTCAGGGCCTATTTCCATATTATTGTTAGTTGCATTTGTGTGGTGGTTTTGAGTCTACATCCCCAATCATGTCTTCCTCAGCCCATGCGTTCAAGCAGTTGTTTTTCTTATATGTTTCCTCTCCTGCAGTTCTTCCTCTGAATGTGGGTAGCATCTTTACCATAAATCCCTCAGAATTGTCCTGGGTCATTGCATTGTTGCTGGTACAGAAGCCCATTACATTCGATTTTACCACAGTGTATCAGTCTCTGTGTACAATGTTCTTCTGGCTCTGCTCCTTTCACTCTGCATCAGTTCCTGGAGGTCTTTCCAGTTCACCTGGAACTCCTCCAGTTTATTATTCCTTTTAGCACAATAGTATTCCATCACCCGCATATACCACAGTTTGTTCAGCCATTCCCCAATTGAAGGACATCCCCTCATTTTCCAGTTTTTTGCCACCACAAAAAGCA